>NW_027626722.1:0-20199 GCF_034508935.2 Berghia stephanieae
AGGGAAGTGTACACCAGTGGGGAGTGAACCTGAGACTCTATTTTCAGCGGGTTTCAGCGAGTTTCATATAAAAGCAATTACTCTTTTACGAAACCCGACGAAACCTGGCAATATCTGAGAAAGTTATGGGAAGTAGACAACAGTGGGGAGTGAACCTGAGATTCATGGAAGTGTACACCAGTGGGGAGTGAACCTGAGACTCTGGTTTTCGGCGGGTTTCAACGAGTTTCACATAAAAGCAATTACTTTATTATGAGACCCGGCAATATCCGACAAAGTTGTGAGAAGTAGGCAACAGTGGGGAGTGAACCTGAGACTCAGGGAAGTGTACACCAGTGGGGAGTGAACCTGAGACTATGGTTTTTGGTGGATTTCAGCGAGTTTCACATAAAAGCAATTACTTTTTTTACGAAATCCGGCAATATCCGACAAGTTGTGGGAAGTAGGCAACAGTGGGGAGTGAACCTGAGACTCAGGGAAGTGTACACCAGTGGGGAGTGAACCTGAGACTATGGTTTTTTGGCAGGTTTCAGCGAGTTTCACATAAAAGCAATTACTTTTTTACGAAGCCCGGCAATATTCGACAGTTATGGGAAGTAGACAACAGTGGGGAGTTAACTTGAGATTCAAGGAAGTGTACACCAGTAGGGAGTGAACCTGAGACTCTGGTTTTCGGCGGGTTTCAGCGAGTTTCATATAAAAGCAATTACTTTTTTACGAAACCCGACAAAACAAGGCAATATCCGACAAACTTATTGAAGCAGGCAACAGTGGGGGGGGGGGGGGGGGGGGGGGTGGGTCGTGGGGGGGTGATCCTGAGATTCAGGGAAGTGTACACTTGTGGGGAGTGAACCTGGGACTCTGGATTTTGTAAAAAAGCAATACCAAGGGGGAGGGGGAAATTACTTATTTACGAAACCCGCCAAAACCCGACAAAGTTATGGGAAGCAGGCAGCAGTGGGGAGTGAATCTGGGATTTGGACACTGATGAGGATTGAACCTGGGACTGCGAGAGGCTGATTCCAGTGGACAGTGAGCTCAGAATGTACTTTTATTTCGAAACCTACCGAAATTTTCAAAAGTTATGGGAAGTGGGCACCATTGGGCAATGAACCGGGACTCTGGGAAGTGCACACCGGTTGGGAGTGAACCTGGGACTGTGAGAAGAGGATATCAGTGGAAATGAACCTGGGACTAGGGAAGATGGATACCAGTGGGAAATGAAGCCGGACTATGGGAGATGGGTACCAGACGAGAATGAAGCAATTACTTTTTTACGAAATCCGCCAAAACCCGCCAAAAAAACCATAGACTTAGGTTTACTCCCCAATAGTGTACACTTCCCTGAATCTCCGGTTCACTCCCCCACTGTTGCCTACTTTCTTTCCATAACTTTGTTGGATATTGTCGGGTTTCGTAAAAAAGTAATTGCTTTTTTTTTTACGAAACCCAGCCCCAGGTTCACCCCCCAACAGTGTACACTTCCCTGAGTCCCAGGTTCACTCCCCACTGCTGCCTACTTCCCATAACTTTGTCGGGTATCGGCGTGTTTTGGCAGGTTTCGTAAAAAAACAAACACCCCTAACAATACCACGTGTATTCAGTAAATAGATGTCAACTGTAGTCTAATATTCAGTATCTATTTGAATTATTATTATTATTATTATTATTATTATTATTATTATTATTATTATTATTATTATTATTATTATTATTATTATTATTATTATTATCACGTAAATTTTAATATAGTACGGCAATTAATTCACGGAAGTACATCGCTCAATTAAAAAATGCAGAAAGTCTGCCCACATATTTATAATGAATCCGGTTTGCCTTAGATGACAAAACAAACAAACAAACAAACAACAAGAACAACAACAAGAACAACAACAACAACAACAAATGAGACAAACAGAAAAAAAAACAAGATTTTAAAAAATAATGAACAATAGAAGAGCACAATAATGAAAAACAAGACAGAAGGAATTAAAAAAAATAATGGGGAAAAAAAAAAAAAGTTACCCCTACCGGGATTTGAACTCTCGAACTTTAAAACTCAAACAGCTTATATCCACCAAGCCATGGTGTCACTGAACCCTTAGTGACATTTAATCATGTCTATTTAGACATTTAAAAATGGATTTGAATGCCACTCTTATTTTGATATTTTGAACTATGTTAATTGCATAAAAGCAGAAATTTAAAAAAAATTACGATCAAAATATTTTTGAATCGGGCTGTCAGTGCATGTGTTCAATCTGGAAGTAGGTCAGTAGTTTATTTCCATTCAACCGAGATTGTCGCACTTTTCACTCTCTCTACAAAAAAGAGTTCCTTATGGATACTGAATAGTGGCAAAGCACTATTCAGTATCTGATACTGAATAACCACTTCCATAATTTAAGAGGAAAAAAGAAACTAAAACTGTGACCAGAGAGCAACCGAAAAGCGGGGGAAATGGAAAATCACGGTTATTTGGGGTGGAATACATATAAAACCATATATCAAAATGATCGCAAAGGAAAGACGAAGCAAATTTTTTAAAAATTAAATGATTATTATGCAATATTATGCAACGTCATGCAATTACATAACCCTAGAAAATGAAAAAATAAGACGCGAGGAACGGATAATAACTTAATAAAAACAGATTTGAGGGTGGTCTTCTTCCAGAGCATGCTTACAATACTATGGCTATGATTAATTTTGAACACAAAAATTGTTAAAACAAGAGGAAAGGAGCGTAAACGTATGAATTTAGACACTAAAGTTGTGTCCTTGGGGAAGGCACTTAATATTTGGCATTGGCAAATGAGCAACAGACGAAAGATGACTGGTATTCGGAGAGAAGAAAAAAAAACAAAAAAACAATGAACAGGGCTAGAAATAAAGTTGAACAAGTGTCAGTAAATGCAACTTGCAAATGTACTGCCCAATGTTTTTGCATCCTTGGACAAGACATTTGGGCACCAACAGTACTCGGGAGAAACAAGCTTGCCGCTTTATATATGCAAACATGGTCAGTGATAAAAATGCAAAATTAAAAACAAGAACTACATAAGAGTGGTAGAGAAAACCTAACCTGAAAATGCAAAATTGAATATTACGTAACATATTACATAATAACAAACAATAAGCCGATAAATACCGACACTTTGCAAACTTTCTGCAACATAGGCATGTCATATATCAAACTGAACATCTCGAAGAGATGTATCATATGACTAACTATTAAACTACATTAAAATTGAAATGAACTTTAGAAAATTTGATAATTGCTTTGCATTCAACATCACTAAGAGAACAGATTAAAGGGTACTCACGTACTGACTCGCTTAAATCCATAAGATGGCTGATATGTGGCAAAAGACAGAAGACAACAAAATCTAGGCACTCTGGGTTGTTGGCTGCATGGAATGTAGACACAGGCAATATCCAGGTAATGATACTGAATAAATACATCGAAGTCCAAGCAATGATACAGAAGTAGTTGGGGGAGACTGACGATCGAATTCATGTTGTTACTTCAATTTCATATTTAAAAATACAAGATAGATTATTGGAGCTGGAGGCGGCAGATGATCAAATTCATGTTGTTATTTCAATTTCATATTTAAAATACAAGGCAGATTATTGGAGCTGGAGGAGGCAGACGACGGGAGTTGGAGGTGGCAGACAATCAAATTCATGTTGTTATTTCAGTCTCATATTTAAAAATACAAGACAGACGACTGGAGTTAGAGGCGGCAGACGACTGGAGTTGGAGGTGGCAGACAATCAAATTCATGTTGTTATTTCAATCTCATATTTAGAAATACAAGGCAGATTATTGGAGCTGGAGGCGGCAGACGACGGGAGTTGGAGGTGGCAGACAATCAAATTCATGTTGTTATTACAATTTCATATATTCAAAAATACAAGGCAGATTATAGGAGCTGGAGGTGGCAGACAATCAAATTCATGTTGTTATTTCAATCTCATATTTAAAAATACAAGACAGACGACTGGAGTTCGAGACGGCAGACGACTGGAGTTGGAGGTGGCAGACAATCAAATTCATGTTGTTATTTCAATCTCATATTTAAAAATACAAGACGACTGGAGTTCGAGGCGGCAGACGACTGGAGTTGGAGGTGGCAGACAATCAAATTCATGTTGTTATGTCAATTTCATATTTAAAAATACAAGACAGATTATTGGAGCTGGAGGAGGCAGACAATCAAATTCATGTTGTTATTTCAATCTCATATTTAAAAATACAAGACAGACGACTGGAGTTAGAGGCGGCAGACGACTGGAGTTGGAGGTGGCAGACAATCAAATTCATGTTGTTATTTCAATTTCATATATAAAAATACAAGGCAGATTATTGGAGCTGGAGGAGGCAGACGACTGGAGTTGGAGGTGGAAGACAATCAAATTCATGTTGTTATTTCAATCTCATATTTAAAAATACAAGACAGACGACTGGAGTTCGAGGCGGCAGACGACGGGAGTTGGAGGTGGCAGACAATCAAATTCATATTGTTATTTCAATTTCATATTTAAAAATACAAGGCAGGAAATGAAACATGAAAATGTGGTGTCATAATGAACGTCTGACTCTGAAAACAAAAAAAGTACTTCAATTATGATTAAATCAACAAAATTAAAAGTTATATAATAATTTTTGTTGTGGTAAAGAGTAAAGTAATGAATGAAATATACTTGAATTGGCTCTATCATGCTATTCTGTATTATTTGTATTGAAATTAACCACATTAAATTAAACCAACACACTTAACCTGCAGAACAAACAAAAATAAAAGATAAAAAATAATATCAGTGGAACATAATTTTTAGTTGTCCGGTATCATCCCAGTTAAAAAGTCATTTCAGTTTCAACATTCATTCATAAAATAAAACTAAAATTATGGATGGGACTATTTTCAGTCTTTTTACAGCAATTATTTAGCTTGAAATTATTTATACAAGTCACAAAAGCAAACGCAGTCGATAGTTTACAGACTGCACTGTACACAGGAGACTCGGGGATACATCGAGAGGCAATCCTGGTTGGCCGTCGCCAACTTCATGAACACGCATCGTATTTAAAGTCACTAAAAGACGCTTTCGCCAGCATCAATCACCACCAAAATTCACACAAATAGAGAAAAATGGTTGGCGAATAATATAACATTAATTAAAAATAGGTAATATAATGAAAAATGTATTTAAAATGAAGTTAAAACTTACCAAATTTTCAAACAGCTGGCATCTGAACAAAGAATGAACGGATTAAAAATCTGAAAACGCCGTCTGATGCGCTGGCTTCTCCTCTTTAAAATGAGACCGGAAGTGACGAAATTAGTGCACAGGAAGCGATTCCACGGCAATGGAAGTAAAACTATGTTCACCGGTTAACACAATTTTCACTCCAGAGCCGTAACATCGATATCGGGGCTCGATCAGCGGCTCAGCCACGGGCGATGCGACTACCTACTATAGTCTATTCTATAACTATCGTCGTCTAGATTTAGAAGAGACCTCAGTCTCAGCAGTCTCACTACTCACTCTTTCTCACTTTGTCAGTTATCAGTCAGTCCCAAGGAGGGCTTCAGTATAGTTGTCCTTGGTCAGTCCACAAACTCTAGACTCTAGACCTACTTTGGCTTTCCTTACTGTTGGCCAACTTGTCAATTTTTTCAGCCCAGCATTTGCTTTGAATTATTTTCAATGTGAATTTTTAAAGGGAAAAAAAATTCAAGTGTTGAAATTGAAAGTTGGAATTTGAAGTAGAAGCAAACAGAAAATGGGAGGCCTTCTGCACGTTCCTCGATCTTAGAGGGAAAAAGGCAACCCAAGCATTCCCTTAACTAACGCTAAGAAAAAATTAAAACCTGGTAAAGTACCTTTAACTAGGCACTTTGATAACTCCAGACCAGTGGCTGCCGACAGGCTCACTGGGTGAAACTCATTTTTCTAAAACTTTATTTTTGGCCTTTTACCTTTTACTGCTTTGGTCACCATGGCATTATTTGTGTACCTAGGTGGCTAATTTTGGTATCGTTTTAAAGGACACAAACAAGCTTTCAAACGGTCTGTTTTATTCCTAATTCCTGGTTGTATTTCTCAGAACGAAGTGGCAATTCGGACTCTAGTCTGAATAGTCTACCATGGCTATTCTATTCTGACTCAAACTCCAATGTGCGTGCCATGTGTATCTTGAACTTGATTGTTCGTGAGCAAATACAGAAGGGGACAGTACGGGCTGTAGAACTGAAAGAAAGCAGAAGAGGAGTTCAGACGAAATACTGTTTTACTTTTACCCATATCAGACTGACACAGCTGCCTTACTTCGTACTGTCCAAGGATTGTTGCTTGTCTAACACTATCAGAATATTATTATTTTGTCCCGATTTTATTTGGACATCGTGTAAAGTTGTTACAAAAGCTTTTCATTTAGACCTCAGTTACTAATTTCTATCTGGACTTTCAATCGTTCAATGATTTTGTCTTTCTCGTTAAATAAAGCAGGATGTTGCTTGTTGATAGTTAATATAACATTAATGTTAGTTTCATTTGCATAAATTGTATGTAATTGTCAATAACTAAAATAATTTCGAAATTTCCTGCCAGGGGAGGCTATTCAGATTCGAGTCCAAAGAACTTATTGATTGCACATGCGCATTGGAGTTTGAGTCCAAATAACCATGGGACACTATTCAGACTCAAACTCAAGTCCAATTAGCCACAGCCTTCTCAGAAAGCTAATGAAGTAAAATTTTATCAATTTTTGAAATATTACACCCTTCCGTGATGGCATTAATAGTGGTCTAGTCATTCCATGAAAGAATTTAAATATAGATAATCTCGCACTAACCCTAATTTTTTTTAAAACCTAGGACTGTTTTGCACTACATTTCAATACTTCAATGACAAAATGACAGTGGAGTACCAAACCAGTAGTCATAATAGGAAATTTAAATCTTTTCACGGTTTGTTCTACAGCTTTTAAAATGCTACTAAAAATTGACAAATTGAATATAAATAAATATCTGACAGAACATCCATGGTTAAAATAACAATATAAAATGAAACTACCTCGAGGAACGTGCGGAAGGTCTCCCCTAGAAAACCGTTGCCTGCCTTTGACTTTTGACTTAGAATCAAGAGTAAAATATGCTAACTTTCGACAACTGGTTATATATTCAAAAGTAGGCACATTGATAAAATGTTCAAACTCAAAACATCTAAATTTGATCCCCCAGTCAGGCGGATGTGGCATGAAAAAACATTTAATTTGATGCCTTATTTGTTTCTCTGTGACAAACGGTTTCAGAGTTATTTATATTTTTCTGGTCAAACTTTTGGTCAAATTTTACAAAGAGAATACTGTTCTTGTTGTTGTTATTTTATTTTTTTGATGATTTATTATCATCATTAAATTATTATTACTATTTTGTGTTCCATGTTTCAGGGGATTTTTTTTTTTGTCATTGTTATGTTTTTATGATTGTATTACTATCATTGTAAAAACTTACACCACCAATCACCTCCAACAGGAGGTGCAGAAAAATGCCACCTTCACAATAGTCTCTGACTATGTCTTCAACCAACCTATACACATTAACTATTATCAGTGAATTGTTGGCAGTTCTAATGGGATCAATCCCAGCTTAGGTTTTTCTAGTTATACTAATAGTGCGGCTATGTGGTCAAGTGGTATGACACTCGCGTTCGGATCGGAAGGTCCTGGGTTCGAGTCTCGCTCTCAGCGCATAGTTGAGTCCTTGGAAAAGGCTCTTTACTCACATTCTCTCACCGTACTCAGGTGTAAAATGAGTACCTGGCCGTTAACAGCATTGTCTTTGTCCGATAAATTGTAATATCGCCTACCAGGTGTTGTGTCCCGTCCTACATGTTAAATGTTGCTGTTGACCTTGTAAAGCGCTTTGAGCATGTTTAGTGGATACTGCGCTATATAAAAAAAGTTTTTTTTAAAAAAAGCTTTAGCTCAATTTTTTAAGACATCTGGAAAGAGAAATATTTGGTTATTCAGAGATCTATATAGGATAGGTGTGTGTAAGCAAATTTGTATTGCATATGGTTGGATACAGTTTAGATTCTTTAAGTCTCTCTTATTCTTATTTATAACTTTTCAGGCTTAGTTAATACATTTAATTTAAGTTAATTAAGAAATCTTTTTTTTTTTCTTAATTTATTATTTTAAGAGGTTAGAGCTCTTACTTTCAGTTGACCATTAACACAAACTGATATGACTTGAGTTGTAAGCCACCTTAGCTTTTTTTAAATAATATTTAATATGTTTAAGTACGAAAATTAAAAAACAAGAGTGCTCATGAATTAAATATAAATGTCTTTGGTGACAGACAGGGATGATAACAAAGTGTTTTAATCAACATTTCCATTATTTGTTTCTAATTTTAGGAGGACTTATAAGCTACTTCTCTGGTTTGTTTGGCTCGAAAGAAAGGAGAATATTGATCCTGGGTCTTGATGGAGCTGGCAAAACGACAATTTTATACAGGCTTCAAGTTGGAGAGGTTGTCACAACTATACCCAGTAAGTCATTATATCCATTATGTCCATTTTATTTTCTGATGATGGACTTTAGTCTGCTATACAGGGCTCTCAATTTTTCATGATTCCTGAAATTTTCATTGGTTCGCTGCTGCTCCGTGATCATAGTCGAAGGCCAATTTTCTAGTTAATTTTTGTATACTTACGCGTTTTAGTTCATTGTATGATTGAGAAAATTGTCAGTGGTTTTACAATAATATTTTGAGTTGAGATCCCTGGCTATAATTTAACAGAAACAGGATTGCCACTTTTTTTTTTTTACAAGAAATTAAAGTGAAAATCATTTGAAATCGCTGTTATTTAGTTATGGACAGTTGACTAAAATCAAATTTGTAATTCAGAATTGAGTATGAAACGAGCTTAATTTCTCAGAATTATTTATGAAGATGGCTATTTTTACTTCATTCAAATAAAGCAAGTTTGACTATATAAACTCAATCAGACAATGGTCAGTAGCATTAGCTGTAACATGGAAACAGAGTCACATAGCTTTGCTCAGTGAAATAAGATATATTTTAAGTCAATTATCATGGGTAAGCTATACAACTTGTCTGATATTGCACAATTTCTAAATTTTTCCATCTTTATTGTCCCACAGCGATTGGGTTTAATGTTGAAACTGTTACCTACAAGAATTTGAAATTTCAAGTTTGGGACTTAGGCGGACAAACCAGTATCAGGTATTTTATGGACTAAAGTATGAGATAGCGGGATTGAATATCTTGTTAATGGTGTTAAGTAGAGTTGTTTTCCATACATCATTTTATATTTATTTTTTTGTTGTCTTTTTTGAAAACTAAAATTATTACAACTACATTAAAAATAATGTGATTAAAAATGGTGGATTTTGTCTTTGTCTGCAGTTTTTGTATGAAAATTAACTTAAAGGTCATTATTTAATCATATGAAACTACTGGAATTGATGTAAGAATAGATCAAAAATCTCTCTCTCTCTCTCCTCTTCTCTCTCTCTCTCTCTCTCTCTCTCTCTCTCTTCCTCCTCTCTCTCTTCTCTCTCTCTCTTCTCTCTCTCTCTCTCTCTCTCTCTCTCTCTCTCTCCTCTCTCTCTCTCTCTCTCTCTCTCTCTCTCTCTCTCTCTCTCTCTCTCTCTCTCTCTCTCTCTCTCTCTCTCTCTCTCTCTCTCTCTCTCTCTCTCTCTCTCTCTCTCTCTCTCTCTCTCTCTCTCTCTCTCTCTCCCTCTCTCTCTCTCTCTCTCTTTCTCTCTCCTCTCTCTCTCTCTCTTCTCTCTCCTCTCTCTCTCTTCTCTCTCTCTCTCTCTCTCTCTCTCTCTCTCTCTCTCTCTCTCTCTCTCTCTCTCTCTCTCTCTCTCTCTCTCTCTCTCTCTCTCTCTCTCTCTCACACTCACTCACTCACTCACTCACTCACACACACACACACTCTCCTCTTCCCTCTTCCATCCATCCCTCTCTGTTTTACCAACCCTTTCAGTCTTCTCAAAGTTAAACAATACAACTTCTGTCATTTTTACATTTCCACATTATTTATCTATTTTCTTTATAATATATTTAAAGGAGACTGATTCACTTTTCAGGTTTCAATGAGGAATAATTACTAATGTACTCCGCTTATTTGTACGTTTATTCCAGACCATATTGGCGATGCTATTATTCCAACACAGATGCCATTATTTATGTGGTTGACAGCATGGACAGAGACAGAATTGGTATAAGCAAACAAGAACTCGTATCTATGCTTGAGGTAGGTTTCAAAATGATAAAATATATCTGCCATTGCTATTGCATCCAATTTATTTCCATAAGAAAAACTCATTGGCATACATGCAAATAAAGCATCTTGATATATAGAATAAAAAGAGTAGAGTAATAATTCGTTTTGACATTCTGTCCCAAATCAAGATATAGGATCCTCGTTGTTGGCTATCACTCTTAATTCGATGTCTCTCGATTTCTTTATGAACCACTCAATTTTACGCCTCTTACTAACAAATCTCTCATTTGATGGGTTGATAGAGATCATTTATTTTTAAGCTTCTTTTACATTGCAGGAAGATGAATTGAAAAAGGCTGTTCTGGTAGTGTTTGCCAACAAGCAAGATATTGAAGGTGCCATGACTGTCACAGAAGTTGCAAACTCTTTAGGACTACCTGCACTCAAAAATAGAAAGTACCAGATATTTAAGACTTCAGCAATTAAAGGGGAAGGTCTTGATGAGGCAATGGAATGGTAAGTTGTTTTTTCATGAATGAATGACCAATCGTTTTCCATGAGTTTTATAAATAGTTTCATTCAAACGTGGCGTTGGTAAACATGCACCGTTTTCAACAAACTCTCACTGTAAGGTTTTCAAGATATGGCGAAATGTCTGTTTACTGCATGTGTTTCCCCTTCACAACCATGCATCGTCCTGATCAATGCTCGTCCCAATTAGTATAGAGCTACAATAATTTACTACACAAAATAACAATAATATTATCATTATTTCATTTTTACATATTATATTAAACTGCATGACTTTATGGTCATTTGAAGATAGGACCCCTATTTGATCTTTTCCCCCAATGTTTTACTCTTTATTCATTCTAGAGACACTTTTCAAAATGATCTCATGTTTTTGATCTTACATGTATCTCTTTGTTTCTCCACATCCGTTTAACACTTGTATAGATTTTTATACCAAAATATTTGAAGGAGATATCTTGAAAACTTTTTTTTTTTAAATAAATGTTTCAAATTAGGCTAGAAATCCCAGGGCTTGGGCATTTGACCACTCAGTCAGTCCCTGGGCTGAAAGATTCAAACCGAAATTCAAGGGACTTCTATTTTGGTTTAGGCATCAAGAAGTTATCATGATTTTACAGGTGTATTATTATTCCACTGCTATCATTCACCCCACTGTCACCCACAATGCATAACATTAAATTCAATGGTGTGACATTGTTGTTTAAAGTTGTGTAGTGCGTTTGTGTGAGTGTATGTGTGTGTGTGTGGGGGGGGGGGGGGGTGTACACTTATATGAGCCAAAGAGAGCAATAGTGTTATAACTCCAACGTCATCTTTATGGTTTTATAATATTACTGCTTTCATTCAGCACATTGTGTTCTCACCTTCAAGTAATAATGGATTGGTGCAGTCAGGGTGGGATTGGTTGAGAAGTGGGGGGGGGGGGGGGGGGGAAGCCACAGATGACTAAGGCGTTGTAGATTAGTGTGGGTCTTACTGCACGCTTGTGTGAGTATGAGTCAATGGCATCTGTAGGATTGATTTACTCTTTTTTTTTAACCGATGAAAATGCAGCCATGACGGTCAATTTTACTCTTTATCTTGACATCATATCATTCCATATTGACCAAGAGAGCAGCAAGAGCAATGAAGCATATTGAATTATTGGTATTTCCCTTTGGTGAAAACAGATCTGGAGTTGTTACCCTATTGGGGGGGGGGGGGGGGGGGGGGGGGGGGGGAGTGATTATGGGATTATGATTTCAGGGAAATGCAGTATGTTGTTAATGTTTTAATAAATCTTTGATATATTTCTTTCTACAGGTTGTCAAGCACGCTGATACAGTCCAAGTAGTCGTGCTTATATAGTCATGAACAAAAATTGATGTGTGGAAATATTGCTCAGGATGATTGTTCGATTTGGTCATGATTGTTTTGACAGTTACTTCATATGGAATGCTATAACAAATGGAGTGATTTGATCGCATTGCATCAATGCAAGATGCTTTCTGGTTTTAATCTCCATACAGCACATTCAAGAGGAAGATATTCGTATGAAAGAAAACTGTTCAAATTTTGGTCCAATTCAGTGACATTCTCAAATATTATGAAGATATCGACAGGTATTTGATGAAATGAATATGAGATTATCTGTGAAGAGAGGGTGTGTAGAATTGTGTCAAAATATGCGTGTTTTGAGTTGTTTGAAAACATATACGTTATTGGGATCAACACAGTTATTGCCCTGACATCATATATGTTTTTATTAGTGTCCAACTAAAGTTGAATGTGGTAGACAAGTGTGTCTACATCACCATTGACAGCAAAATTATCATTATCATTTCCTTTCATTCACAATTTTTGATATATTTTTTGTATCTTTCTTTCTTCTTTTTGTCACAAGGATATTAAGTCACCATATTTTCAATATTTTAAAACAATTTTCAACATACATTAAATACTGGTTAATCCAAGTCTCCATGGGGTTATTTGATTTATCAATTTTTGTTAAAGCCACTTATGGGGGGAGGGGGGGGGGGGGCAGGCGAGGAATGTCCTCGGTTATTCATCACTTATGAGTTGCCTGACTTATTTTCATAAGTTGTAAAGATTTATGCCTTGTGTTATAGTGGCATTCAATAGTAATTACTGGCATTATTAAATAGTGCTAAAGGCAAGAATGTGCAAATCACTCTTTAAAATGAATAAAATTGGCTGTGAAAATAGTAAACTGGACCCTAATTTATTTAGCTGTACTGCGGTATGAGGATAAACGCTTTTGAATTTAAACAATGTCAAAGAAAGACGATTGTGACATTTCAAATTAATTTACTGGTCTGTTTGGTTTAGCCATTTTTAGTTTTCACCTGACTTTGATTTCATATTTTATTAATGTCTTGTATGTGATAATAATAATAATAATAATAATGCTGAAAACTTATATAGCGCTATAACTCCGAGACACCAGACTCTAAGCGCTTAAATTACAAATTACTTTGGCTGAAACATACTCATTCACACACACAAGCACACACACACACACACACACACACACATACACACACACACACAACACAACACACAACACAAACCAAACCTATCTTGCTTCTCATACCATCTACTAAAATCGAAACAAATATGTTTTAAGGGAACGTTTAAAAATAGACAAAGATTCTTTTTCACGAATGCTCTGCGGTAAGGCGTTCCAAATAGAGGGTCCGAAATGAGAAAAGGATCTCATTCCAGCATTTTTCCGAATTCGAGGGACAACTAGTTTTGTGGAATCACTGGCCGAACGCAAGGGGCGGGGTTTTGAATATCTTTCAATTAGTTCTGAAAGGTAGGAAGGGGCAGTACCTTCAAGACAACGATACACTAAAACACAAGCTTTGAATTTAATTCTTTTCCCAACAGGCAGCCAATGCAGGTCATGGAGTAGAGGTCCGGCAGAGTCGCACCTACGCTTCATGAATACTAGTCTGGCAGCGCTGTTTTGGACAATCTGAAGACGTTTCAGATTGTATTGCGAAACGCCAAACAACAGAGCATTACAATAATCCAATTTCGATAGTACGAGGGACACAACCAGGTGCTTGGTCACATCCTCAGATATGAACCGTCTAATGGAAGCAATCTTTTTTAGTTGGAAAAAGAGAGATCTAACCAAATTATTAACCTGATGCTCCATCGACAGTTCAGAGTCTAAGAATGTGCCAAGGTTTTTCACTTTGTCAACAATTTGAATAGAGGCATCCCCCAACTTCAAATCTGTTTCACTTTTCCACTTCCTGTTCCCACATACAGCACCTCCGTCTTATCATCATTCAGTTTCAGTCTGTTCTCATTCATCCATTTCTTAACACTTTGGATACAATTTTTACTATTGGCTGATACTTCTTGTAAATTTCTTGTATTGGAAACGCAGTACAATTGCGTATCATCAGCGTATTGATGGTAAGACAGACCATAACTTCTGATGATTTTAGACAGAGGGCCAACGTACAAAACAAAAAGAACGGGTCCAAGTACTGAACCCTGGGGAACCCCACAATCAAGAAAGATTTCCTCCGATCTATATTCATCCACCGTAATAATCTGTTTACGATTGAACAAATATGACCTAAACCAATCAAGCGCTGCACCAGACACGCCATAAGTAATTTCAAGACGTTTGAGAAGAAGATTGTGATCAATAGTATCAAAAGCAGACGATAGGTCAAGCAAATTCAGCAAAGAACATGAACCATTGTCTATAACAGAGAGGAGATCATTAACAACCCTAACAAGTGCGGTTTCCGTCGAATGATGTTGCCTATAAGCAGACTGAAATTTTTCTTCAAGACAATTATTTTTAAGATGAGACAGTAATTGTTTCAAAACAAGCTTTTCTAAGATCTTAGAGAGAAAAGGAAGATTAGAGACAGGGCGATAGTTTTTTAAGTTCTCTTTATCGAGATCAGGTTTTTTCAAAAGGGGTTTGACATGGGCAACTTTGTAAATGTCTGGTACAGCACCTGACTGCAACGAATTATTAACAATACATGTAAATGGTGTTAAAATTACATCAATGCATTTTTTTAAAATGGCAGTATTTAAGGGGTCTAAATCACAACTTTTAGTTGGAGACGACATAATGCAATCACATAAGTCAGCTTCAGTAATCATTGAAAAATGTGTTAACGAATCACCATGAAATGTGTCAAATGTTGTATGGATCGATTCAGACGACAGTTCTTTCCTGATGCTATCCGTTTTTTCTTTAAAATATTGACCAAAGCGAGTTGGTAGATCTGCACGATCGATTAAAGATGGGAGAGCTGGTTGCGTCTGTTGTCCCAGCAGTTCCTTGGTCAAGGCAAAGAATTGTCTCGAACGTCCCACGTTTTTGAGGCTGTCTTCGTAGAATTTCTTTTTGGTCCTGAAATTGACGGCTTTTGCATCATTTCTAGCCACGATGTATCGCTTCTTATCGACAGCATCTCTGGACTTGAGCCATTTTCTTTCTGCCCGCCTCCTGGCTAATCCATTCAATTTTATTTCGGTATTATACCAGGGTGCTTGACGTCTCACTTTTACTGCTCTAGTTGTTAAGGGAGCATGCTTGTCCACCGTACCAACAATTGACTCGTGGAGACCATTCGCATCATGTTTATTTTTAACGTTATGGTCAAGGTCTTGTTTAAAAATATTCATGTTTATATTCTTCAAATTACGAGATGTTATCATCTTTTTTACTTCGTGCTTCATTGGAAATAAAACGCAAAACACAATTAAATGATGGTCAGAGATTAATTTATCAATATTTGAGACAGGTGAAGAGAGAGAATGTTCAATGTCTGTAATGACATGATCTATTGTGTGGCCATGGTTGTTTGTAGGACCGCTTACAAGTTGGATATAGTTGTTTGTGTCAATAATCTCCCGAAATACTTTCGATTCATTTTTGTTTCCGAAATAATCAATGTTAAAATCACCATAAAAATATTATGCTTTTTGTTAATGGATTGCATAGACATAAATTCTCCGAACTCAGATAAAAAATCAATTGTTGATATTTTGTTTTGTTGGCTTGGTGGTGGGCGGTAGACACAGTGAAACGACTTTTTAAAATTATTTTCATGAATGGCAAATCCAGCGTATTCAAAACTTCTAAAATTATCATGGTGAAATGATATCTTGTCAAAGAGTGACAAGTTGTAAATAATTGCAATTCCACCTCCTTTCCTCCCAATGCGTGGAAATGATTTAATACAAAAGCCTTCGGGTGTAATTGCTTTCATAATTGGATCATCATATGAATGATTAAGCCATGTTTCCAAGATGACAAAAATAGTAATTTTATGATCTTCAATAATGTCGATTATGTCTTGAGTTTTATTACGACACGATCTAACATTTAGTAATCCAATTTTTAAACTGGTATGATCACTACGTGCAGGTTGTTGTTGTTGTTGTTGTTGTTGTTGTTGTTGTTGTTGCTCAAGACGGTGCTGTTGCTGCGAGTTGTTGTCATGGTGGTCGTTAATTTCATACTGACTGTCACGGACAGTGTTGACATTTGACAAGGAACGGTGAGGATTACTCATTGAAGTGATTAGATTGGATGGGGGACGAGTGTTGATAAATTGAAGCGAGGATCGAGGTCGTTGGGGGAGCGGGCGTGGGGTTGGCCGATGACCAATGACGGTGGTTATAGGGCGTTGTTTTCGTCTACCCCCTCTGAGTCTGTTCATAAAATTCGTATTATAAATAGATCGATGTTCACGGTAGTTGTTAAAAGTTGTAAAATATAGCACAGTGAATAAAGTTTCCAATATGGCTGTAAACAAATAGCAGTTTAAAACTATGTTCGACTTTGGAAAATCCATACTGAAATTTTAAAATTTTAGAAAAATCCTCTGTTAGAAATCGTTAAAACGTATATCAATAAAACCACAAGACTATCACAAATCAGATGGTATTAAAATCCAGGCGAAATGTCAGATAAAAATCACTCAAAACACGTAAATGAAAGAGCCAACAAAAACAAGACTCGCCGGTCAGGCGTGTTACTTGTAAGTATCCATTGAGAATTACTTTATGGATATTGTGGCGGTTTTTAAAAGATGATATTTTTGATATATGTTTGTAATGTTTTTTAACTTATTGTATATTTACTGTTATATATTATCTTTTACATTTTCATCTCAGCATTTTTCAGCCTTACCCACCTAAAGCATAGGAGAGTATAGAAAAGCTGATCTGCCATGTTGTTTTGATCATTTCATTTTCTGTATAAAGAGATATTAATTTATTTGAAAATAAAATGGAAAGTTTTGAAGTGGGACTCAATTGGTGGTGATCGAACAGGCTGTGTAAATAAGATTATGTCTTTGTCCTTCAGAATAAGTTGTGAATTGTAAAACTTTTATTTAAATTGTACAACATTGTCTTCATTTTTGTATGGATGTTCTTTATTTAATTTCTTCTAAGTCATTTTTGCTTGCTGTATAAAGAATATTGTAAGCTCAATCAGAGGGAGACTTAACAGAAAGTTTATATTCTTTCAGTGTTCGATTATGGTTTGTTTTTGTTTTTTTGTATAAGTAGGGGGACAATTGTAAATTTCAAAATTCAGCTTTTGTGATATCAGGGATATCATTCGCAGTTGTTGTTTTTTTTATTTTTTTTTTTTTTTCACACATTCTTCATAAATGTCTTTCTTAGCTGTATTATTAACATTAGTCTCTCTGACTCTAAATAGATTCAGGCTATTTATTTTTAAAATGAAGCTCTTCTTTATTCACTTAAGAAGCTCAAATATCGCTATATTTTTATTTGTTTTGATTTTTTATATTGACATCTACCTTATTCAAGTTGTTTTAGAATTATGAATTCTCTACAGTAGTAATACCAAAACTTTGCAAAACTAATTGAAGGAAAATATTAAATTTTCTCATGTTGTTTATATAAATATTGAAGTTGTAGATAGGGACGTCACAAATAACTCAACATTCCTTTTACGCTCCTGAATAATGATGAATCTTTTAACGTCGAAACCTAGGTCATACTTTTTGTGCAATGCGCTTTTGATTACATTTCGAAAAATGCTTTTGAATTGTCATTTTATCTTGTGTAGGGCAGGAAATGATCCTTTCTCTGTGCTGCAGGGTTTGAAATAGGTCTTATGCCGTAATATTCTATCCTAAAATCTGCAGATCAAAATAAATTGAAACTGTTCAAGAGTTAAGTCCTTTCAGTCCTCAAGTGCAGCAGTGAATGTTGGAAAGTAACAAGTTAATAATGTAATTGGAACAGTTTCAAAACAAAGACTTGTGTAAAGAATTTTAGGAATATTTGGCAAAAGACGAAGAGATAGGCTAAAAGAAACTCAAGGACAATCCTTAGCTGATAGAGGCTGGCCTGACTTTAAAATGACATTGGTATTCAGGCACCTGACAGACATATAAGATAGATTGCCTTATGTGCCCCATGTCTCAATTAGGTTTAAATAAGTATGTCTATCCCACTATATATCTGTTGTCCCAGATTTGTTTTCGAATGAGGCCTTTTTGGTTTTATTGGGGCCCTGCCTTATGTCTTTTTCTGGGAAAATGAGAGAACTTTTTGTGGGAGACAAGCACCCATCAGTGAGAGCTTCAGTCTCTTCAGCTCCACATCAGTGGAGACTCAAAGGACCAGACTCTCAACAGCCATACCAGTCTTCCAATTTGATGAAGTTTTGGCCTGAAAGGAAGAATAAGAGGCTGTTTTTTTTCTCTCTTCAAAATCATGTCCGTTTGTTTTTCGAGGGTCTGTCCCTTTTTAGGCATACATTGCTCGTGTCTAGGTGGAATTAATGATGAGTCTCAAACTAGATAATGACAACACCACTACCACATTATCTCTTGTCTTGTTTAACAGTGACTGGAAAGACTCGGCGACAGGCCTGTGGCCTAATCAAGCGACGTCAATACCTTCTATTCTATTCGTATCTCATTCGTCTGTAGTGTTTCATTCATCCTGGTTTTTTTTATAAAGGGGAAGCCCGAAACATCCATTTTATCTGTTTTTGTATCTTAATTTGAAGCTTACATTCAATTTTACATTGTTATTGATTTAGACAAACACAAAGCAACTTAGGATTCAATGTTTTTAATTGGTTATGTTTGATTATGCACAGTTTAATTCTCTATAAACTTTATCAATAATTTTGTTTTAAAATGTTAACACTCACCCTTATTGAAACTACTATTGATATTTCCAGATCTGACAAGAGATTTCTTGTTTAACGATTTAAATTAGAATTGATTATTAAGGATTTTGAGCGGGTGGTTGGATGGGAGCATCATCCTTGAATCATATACCTATGATGTTCACATGGGTGTACGATCCGATAGTGATGTCGTTTCTTCTTCTCTTTACTAGCCTATCCTGCTTCTTTGGTTTGTGATTGTATTTTTGACAGGGGATATTTTTTTTCCGTAAATCTTCTGCCTGTTTGTTCTTGGTTATTTATAATTTAGCTTATGATATCTTTAGGTTATGATTTTGATTTACATTTGTACTATTTTTGTTAGATTGCTTGGTTTTTTGTTTCAGCGGTCTCTCATATAACCTCAATTGTGTTGGAAGAGACCTAAAGCAACAAACAAACAAAAAAAGGATTTTGAGCGTCACAACGATGAATTAACCCCTTATTGTTTCCCTTGTTTTCAAAAAAATCCCCTTGTTCTCCTGATTTATAGTAATCAAATTGACTAAAATGGTCATCATTTGGAAATTTCATCTCAGAGAGTTTGAAATAGTCTTAATTTATTTTGTACTTTCCTTTAAGTTCACTTCTGGATGAGATTTTTTTTAAAATCCATACCCTAAGATTTTATCAATCTGATGTCCACTGATTGATGTTGTTGATTATAATATAAGATAATAATTGTAATAGCGTGTTTGCTTCTTTATTTACTTTAATTTTTCACTACCAATTTCAAATGCATGTTATGAATTACATGTTTTTGAAGAAAAAAACATTTTTAAACGATATTGAGCTCTGTAAATAAAGTTGGTTAAATCGATACGCACATATTAGTTTATGACTTGTCATTTCATATTTTTGAATGTAGTAATTGAAGTATTGACAAAGGTTGGGTCTTCTAGGTTGAATAATAAAATGAATATTGAATCCTTTTCTTTCAAATAATTGACACTGTCCTCCTGTGGTGGACAGTATATACTCTTGCTGTGGTTTCCGTCCCCCTGACCTCCCAAATGGGAGGGAGGGACATGCTGTGTCTTTTATCCCCCCAACCCTTTTTTCCCCGTTGTTTTCCTGTCGTTGTCTTGGAATGAATTTCTTGGTTTTGTCCTTTGGCCCTGGCCGGAGTTCCTTGGGTGGGAGGGAAACAGTTATGTATAGTTTAATGTTAAGTTTTG
>NW_027626723.1:0-5795 GCF_034508935.2 Berghia stephanieae
AACCTAAGGAATTTAGGAGAAGATGGGATGAACATGTTAATTTAATTGAATAGAATGTGAATTACAAAGGTTTTATAACATTTAAATGTGTAAATAATACGGTTTGTGCGTCTATGTGGTCTTGTGGTATGCCACTCGCTTTCGGATCGGAAGGTCAGGGGATCGACCCTCGATCAGCACAGAGTTGAATCCTTGGGAAAGAATCTTTACTCACATTCTCTCATCGAATACAGGTTTAAAATGATTATCTGGCCGTTAAAATGTTTCTAAGTGTCTGAAAAATGTAAGATCCCCTAAATGGCGCCATGTCTAGTCCTACTTGTTCAGTTAACCTGATGAGCGGGATACCTTGTAAAGCGCTTTGAGCACGTTTAGTGTATATTGCGCCATTTCAAAGAATCAAGTTTTTGTGTTTTTATATAATTGATTAAGATAAACATACTTTAAATATATTTACTGAAAGGTGTAATCTTTGCTTATTTATTATTTAATAATTTAACTATAGCGTGTCTATTTACTTTTATGTTTCTTTCTTCTATCCATGTGTGACTAATAGTTCGTAAGTATCAATCATAGTGCTGCATTTATTCTACGCTTAATAATACCGATACTACCATCCACAGTTACCCCGGAATTAAATTCTCTGCAAAACTGTTGTATTTATTATTATCTACATCAATTACTTTGTTTAATTCGAAACCAATATTAACACTTGCCATAATCAATACAATATTCTATAACATAATCAATCAAAACAAAATAATTGATTCCATTGAAACTAACATTAACACCAACATCATGACTGTTGGCACTATCAATACCAATATCAAAACTGTTATGGTCAACAATAGAAATATCAACTCATTTGCCTCCATCAATACCAACATCATTAAAATTACTGTCATCAATACCAATATCAATACCGTTGCCATCTTTAATACAAATATCATCTCTATTGTCTTCAATATCAACACTGTTACCGTCATCATAATCAATATTGCTATCTGTTACGGGTTCATTTTAGAGGGTAAACGATAACTGATCTGTCATAAGACAAAAAAGACAAATATAATAGGGCCTATAAAATAAAAAGTAACCTTAGAGAGATGGCGCGTGTCTCACAATATCAAAATTTGCTAAGCGAAGAGATATAGAGATACTGGGATAAATAGAGAGAGACAGGGAGAGGTAGAGAGAGAGAGAGAGAGGGAATCTGTGGCTCAACTTCCGTTAGTGGACAAACATAAGGATTTTAGGAGAAGACGGGATGAACACGTTGATTTAATTGAATAGAATGTGAATTACAAAGGTTTTATAACATTTAAACGTGTAAATAATATGGTTGGTGCGTCTATGTGGTTTTGGGGTATGACACTCGCTTATGGATCAGATGGTCATGGGATCGACCCTCGATCAGCACAGAGTTGAGTCCTTGGGAAATTATCGTAACACAAATTCTCTCATCGAACTCCGGTGAAAAATGAGTATCTGGCCGTTAAAAAAATTGTCTTTGAAAAATGTAATGTCCCCTAACTGGCACCATGTCTAATCCTACTAGTTTAGTTAACCTGATGACTGGGGATACCTTGTAAAGCGCTTTGAGAGCGTTTAGTGTATATTACGCTATTTCAAAGAATCAAGTTTTTGTGTTTTTATATAATTGATTAAGATAAACATACTTTAAATATATTTACTGAAAGGTGTAATCTTTGCTTATTTATTTCTCCTATCCATGTATTACTACAAGCCGGTAAGTATCAATCAATTATTGTGTTTCATTTATGTTACGCTTAATAATACCGATACTACCATCCACAGTTACCCCGGAATTAAAGTCTCTGCAACACTGTTGTGTTTGATATTATCTATATCAAATACTTTGTTTCCGTCGAAACCAATATTAACACTTGCCATAATCAATAACATAACCAGTCAACACAATGTAATTCAGTCCATTGAAACCGACATCAACACCAACAACAAGACTGTTGGAACTATCAATGCCAATATCATCACTACAATACAAATATCAACACTTTTGCCTCGATCAATTCTAATATCATCAATATTACATACATCAATACCAATATCAATACTGTTGCTATCATTAATACCAATATCATCTCTTTTGTCTTCAATATCAACACTGTTACCTTCATCAATACCAATATTGCTATCCGTTACGGGTTAACTTTAGAAGGTGAAAGATAACTGAAATGACATAAGACAAAAAAGACACATAAAATAGGGTCTATAAATTAAAAAGTAACTTTAGATAGATGACGCGTGGCTCACAATATCAAAATTTGCTAAGCGAAGAGATATAGAGATAGATACATAGAGAGGGAGACAGAGAAAGACGGAGAGAGAGAGAGAGACAGAGAGAGAGACAGAGAGAGAGAGAGAGAGAGAGAGAGAGAATATGTGGCTCAACTTCCGTTACTGGACAAACCTAAGGAGTTTAGGAAAAAAATGGGATGAACAGAATTTGAATTACAAATGTTTTATAACATTTAAATGTGTAAATAATACGGTTTGTGCGTCTATGTGGTCTTGTGGTATGCCACTCGCTTTCGGATCGGAAGGTCAGGGGATCGACCCTCGATCAGCACAGAGTTGAATCCTTGGGAAAGAATCTTTACTCCCCTTTACTTCCGTTAGTGGACAAACATAAGGATTTTAGGAGAAGACGGGATGAACACGTTGATTTAATTGAATAGAATGTGAATTACAAAGGTTTTATAACAATTAAACGTGTAAATAATATGGTTGGTGCGTCTATGTGGTTTTGGGGTATGACACTCGCTTATGGATCAGATGGTCATGGGATCGACCCTCGATCAGCACAGAGTTGTGTCCTTGGGAAATTATCGTAACTCAAATTCTCTCATCGAACTCCGGTGAAAAATGAGTATCTGGCCGTTAAAAAAATTGTCTTTGAAAAATGTAATGTCCCCTAACTGGCACCATGTCTAATTCTACTAGTTTAGTTAACCTGATGACTGGGGATACCTTGTAAAGCGCTTTGAGAGCGTTTAGTGTATATTACGCTATTTCAAAGAATCAAGTTTTTGTGTTTTTATATAATTGATTAAGATAAACATACTTTAAATATATTTACTGAAAGGTGTAATCTTTGCTTATTTATTTCTCCTATCCATGTATGACTACAAGGGGGTAAGTATCAATCAATTATTGTGTTTCATTTATTTTACGCTTAATAATACCGATACTACCATCCACAGTTACCCCGGAATTAAATTCTCTGCAATACTGTTGTGTTTGATATTATCTAATGCGGCTATGTGGTCTAGTGGTATGACACTCGCTTTCGGATCGGAAGGTCCTGGGTTCGAGCCTCGCTCGGCGCATAGTTGAGTCCTTGGAAAAGACTCTTTACTCACATTCTCTCACCGTACTCAGGTGTAAAATGAGTACCTGGCCGTTAACAGCGTTGTCTTTGTCCGAAAAATTGTATTATCGCCTAACAGGCGTCATGTCTCGTCCTACATGTTAAATGTTGCTGTTGACCAGGGACCCCTTGTAAAGCGCATTGAGCACGTTAAGTGGATATTGCGCTATATAAATGCTCAATGTTTTAGTGGACAAACCTAAGGAATGTAGGAGAAGATGGGATGAACATGTTAATTTAATTGAATAGAATGTGAATCACAAAGGATTTATAACATTTAAATGTGTAAATAATACGGTTTGTGCGTCTATGTGGTCTTGTGGTATGCCACTCGCTTTCGGATCGGAAGGTCAGGGGATCGACCCTCGATCAGCACAGAGTTGAATCCTTGGGAAAGAATCTTTACTCACATTCTCTCATCGAATACAGGTTTAAAATGATTATCTGGCCGTTAAAACGTTTCTAAGTGTCTGAAAAATGTAAGATCCCCTAAATGGCGCCATGTCTAGTCCTACTTGTTCAGTTAATCTGATGAGCGGGATACCTTGTAAAGCGCTTTGAGCACGTTTAGTGTATATTGCGCCATTTCAAAAATCAAGTTTTTGTGTTTTTATATAATTGATTAAGATAAACATACTTTAAATATATTTACTAAAAGGTGTAATCTTTGCTTATTTATTTCTCCTATCCATGTATGACTACAAGTCGGTAAGTATCAATCAATTATTGTGTTTCATTTATTTTACGCTTAATAATACCGATACTACCATCCACAGTTACCCCGGAATTAAATTCTCTGCAATACTGTTGTGTTTGATATTATCTATATCAAATACTTTGTTTCCGTCGAAACCAGTATTAACACTTGCCATAATCAATAACATAACCAGTCAACACAATGTAATTCAGTCCATTGAAACCGACATCAACACCAACAACAAGACTGTTGGAACTATCAATGCCAATATCATCACTACAATACAAATATCAACACTTTTGCCTCGATCAATTCTAATATCATCAATATTACATACATCAATACCAATATCAATACTGTTGCTATCATTAATACCAATATCATCTCTTTTGTCTTCAATATCAACACTGTTACCTTCATCAATACCAATATTGCTATCCGTTACGGGTTAACTTTAGAGGGTGAAAGATAACTGAAATGACATAAGACAAAAAAGACACATATAATAGGGTCTATAAATTAAAAAGTAACTTTAGATAGATGACGCGTGGCTCACAATATCAAAATTTGCTAAGCGAAGAGATATAGAGATAGATACATAGAGAGGGAGACAGAGAAAGACGGAGAGAGTGAGAGAGAGACAGAGAGAGAGAGACAGAGAGAGAGAGAGACAGAGAGAGAGAGAGAGAGAGAGAGAGAGAGAGAATATGTGGCTCAACTTCCGTTACTGGACAAACCTAAGGAGTTTAGGAAAAAATGGGATGAACAGAATTTGAATTACAAATGTTTTATATCAATTAAACGTGTAAATAATATGGTTTGTGCGTCTATGTGGTCTTGTGGTATGCCACTTGCTTTCGGATCGGAAGGTCATGGCATCGACCCTCGATCAGCACATAGTTGAGTCCTTGGGCATGAATCTTTACTCACATTCTATCATCAAACTCAGTTTAAAATGAGTATCTGGCCGTTAAATGATTTGTCTGTGTCTGATAAATGTAAGATCCCCTAAATGGCGCCATGTCTAGTCCTGCTTGTTCAGTTAACCTGATGACTGTGGACACCTTGAAGAGCGCTTTGTGCATGTTAAGGGTATACTGCGCTTTTTCAAAGAATCAAGTTTTTGCATTTTTATATAATTGATAAAAAAAAAATATTTTAACTATATTTACTTTTTTTTTGTTTCTTTCTTCTATCTATTTGTGACTAATAGTATGTAAGTATTTATCATAGTGGTGCATTTAATTTACGCTTATATCACCGATGCTACTGTCTATAGTTACCCCAGAATTCAATACTCAGCAAAACTGTTGTATCTATTATTGTCTACATCAAACACTTTGTTTAATTCGAAACCAATGTTAACAGTTGCCATAATCAATATAATATTCAATAACTAATCAATCAAAAAAATTGATTCCATTGAAACTAACATTAACACCAACATCACGAC
Organism: Berghia stephanieae; assembly: GCF_034508935.2. NCBI lineage: Eukaryota > Metazoa > Mollusca > Gastropoda > Nudibranchia > Aeolidiidae > Berghia > Berghia stephanieae. The sequence goes on from NW_027626723.1 coordinate 5,563, forward strand.
TGTTGGCACTATCAATACCATTATCAAAACTGTTATGGTCAACAATAGAAATATCAACGTTTTTGCTCCATCAATACCAATATCATTAAAATTACTGTCCTCAATACCAATATCAATAATGTTACCATCTTGATACAAATATCATCTCTATTGTCTTCAATATCAATACTGTTACCGTCATCATAATCAATATTGCTATCAGTTACGGGTTCATTTTAGAGGGTAAACGATAA
>NW_027626724.1:0-5811 GCF_034508935.2 Berghia stephanieae
ATTTTTTAATCGGGGAAAGGGAAAAGGAAAGGGGGGGGGGGGAGGGGGGGGGGGGATACATATTTTTTGGAAAGGGATGGTTTTGGTTCCTGCAATTTGTTTTCAACCTGAAGGATGGCCTCATTTACGGTTTCGGAAAATTTTTTTCCTTTGCTTTCGGGGAATATTTTACCCATGTTTTGCAATACCTGAATTGTCTTGGTCTGTCTTTTGTTCTACAAACAACTACCCAGAATCGACCGGCTAAAAATCCTTTGCTAAACCTTTTTAAAAAACTTTTTTATTCACTTTTTATGGAAAAAAAAAAAACCCCCGGGAATCACAAACTCTGTTTTTCGAAAATCATTTATACTTTTCTTTTTTTTTAATAATACAATGGCTATTTTATTTTTACTTTTAGAAATAATTTTAGTACAAAATGTGAATTTTAAAAAAAAGTCCGGATATCTTTATTGAATAAGGAATAGAATACGAAATTTTTGATATAAATATGAGGAAAGAAAAAAACTAAATTTAAAAAAAAACCATAGAAAAAAAAACAAAAACAAAAAAAAAACAACAAATAAATAAAAAAAAAATAAAAACAAAAAAAAAACAAAAATTACAAACTCGTTTTTATAAATATGAGTAAAAAATTGAGGGTTTTCCAGATTATTAAGTTTTAAAAAATTTCAGATTTTTCCCTTCTATTTCTCTTTCAGTCCTCAAGGAAAGGTCGGCAAATATTACTTAATTAAGAACATTCCAAAAACAAATAAATACCCCGCGTTATGAGTATTTATAACTTTTTGACTCACAATAAAAATTTCCCCCAATCCCCCGGGGCCACATTGATAAAAAGCTTATGTAAAAACAACCCCACCACCGGGATATAACGAACTGCACACACACTGTGTGAAACCCTTAAACGTTTTTGGTGATTACTTAATGTCTTTTTGGGTTTCGTCATTTCCTGTAATCGGTTGATACGGGGAAAAAAAAATACTTAACATTTTTTTTTTTTGATCAAAAAATAAACCAAAAACATTTTATTCGACTGTTTTCGATAAAATATACGATAACTGAAATTTTTTAAACGTAATCCCCTAGGGGATTAAAACCCGAGACTCATACTAAAGATAATAAAAAAAAAAGGATCCATGTAAACGTTTGCCAGAACAACAAGACCATCAGGGGGAAGGTCAATTAAAAATTGATTCAACTGCCATAGTTATAAAAACAAAACCAAAAAATTTTTGAGAAAAATGTTTTAAAAATATAATATTTATTTAAATGCCCTTTCATTTGTCAAAAAATCTCAAACTAAGACTTCTTTGAAGATTTTCTTAAAAGTCCCAGAATTTGAGAATTTTGAAAAATTTAGGTTAATCTTAACAATATATTTAAAAGGTTTTTGGGAAAAAATTTTTTAAAATATGTTTTTTCATTACAAATTAAAAAAATTTTTAATGAAGGGGGATTACTTCTATCCCCCCATGAACCAACTGCGTTCGATATAAAAAACAAAGGGGCCCCCCGGAAAAGTTAATGCAGGTTTAAATTTTTTTTGTTTTGAAAAATAAAACGGGTATAAAAACGATTTTTTCCCTTCACCTGTTTTATTTTTTTACATTTAAAAAAAGATAGGGGGGGGTTAAAATTGTTTCCACAGCCAGGGGGTTTTTCCAACGACATTCTTGAAAATAAAAAAATTATTAAACTATTTTTTGCAGATTGATTAAGAGTAACTTCGTGCCTTTTTAAAAAATTAAAGAAAATTTTCTTTACCGTTGACTCTAATGATTTTTAAAAAATCTTCGGGGCTAAATATGGGTAAAAATTTGACCTTAAATCACCATCTTGCCGCCCTGTTGCAGATTCTTTTCAATTTATTATTTTTACGTATGGCCAAAAATGTTCATCCGTCGTGTTAATTTCCCCAAACGGGGGAAATAACAACAAAGACAATACCTGTTTGTAAAACTTTACTTCCCCCCAAATATTTTGGCTCTCCTATTTTTTAAAAATAGGGGGGAATTTAAACGATAAAAAAGCTTTTAAAAAAAAAATATAAAAGGGGAAATGGGAGTTGAAAAAAATCATCTCCGGTGCCCAAATCGCCTACCAGCGGGGGTCGAACCTTAAACTTTTTTTATTACCTGCTCCCTAAATTTTTACTTCAAAGGAAACAAAGACATAATTTGTGACTAGCCGTAAAAAAATGGGTTTTTTTTTTTTTGGAGAGAGATTTTTATGAGAAATAAAAAGCAAAAAATCAAAAACTAGCATACGTCAACAGCTTTTCTATAATAATATTTGTTTTTAATGTCATGAGCCCTTTACTCTCATTTTTGGGGAATTTAGCCATCAAAGAATTTTTTTTTTTTTCCCTCCCCTACAAAGAACAAACTTTTTTCATTTATCCATGGGTTTTTTTTAAAAAAACACCTCAAGCTTTAAAAGAACAAAAATTCACTATAGCCCAATGTTGGAATGCAAAAATAACGTAAAAAAACATTTGAAATCCTCAAAAATTATCCTCGAACGTTTTTTCCATAACCAAATTTTTCATTAAACTTCTAAGAAAAGGGGCATTTTATTTTTTAGGCTCTCATCAATAAGGACAAATGATTTTAACTTCCAAAATATTAAAAGGAGCAAATTGTGTTTGATATTGGTTTCTTCCACTTTCCAACACTGTTCCCCAAATTTAACGCACACTCAATTTTCCAATAAAGACATGAAATATTTTCCCCTTCTTAAAAAACTCAATAACCCCCCCAACCCCCTTTCAATTTAACCTCCGACAAACCCAAAACCCATATTGGTTTCGCGAATTCACGTATCCGTTTCCAAATAATCTAAATTTTTTATATCGTAATAGGGGGAAAAAATACATATAGGGAAAAAAAGCGAAAAATGTTGGGTTAGCTCCGTAAAAAATAAATCTTTAAAAAGAGTTTTTGGGTCTTCACACAAAAAACATCTTCAAAACCTTTCGGAAAGGTTTTAAAAGGGCCTGACGGGGGTGTCAAAAGGGAAAAACACAACAATGTGGCATGTTTTGGTTTGGTAATCGGTTGAATATTTAGACCATCTTACGTGGATATGTACGGAAAAAAACATTTGAAGCGAGAAAACGTTGTTCCGGTTGAACAAATTCCATTAGGGAAACCCTACAACAGCAAAAATTGTCCATTTCAATTCCCAACACCACCAAAAGAGATGATCACCCAAAGAGGCGAAGACAATGCGAGCTTTTGGGTTCGACAGGAGAACTTAAAAGTTCAACCCTCACGGATACGGGATATATGGCTAAGGATTCCCCTGGTTTTTAGAAGGAAGATCTTTTTCTGAAAGTCTAAAGTCTTCAAAAATTTTTGTTGACACGGGCCAAAAAAAAAACACGCAAGAATAAAAACAAACCATCAAAAAAACAAATTGGAATTTTTATTCAAAAGTCCAACCAATGGGATCATTTTCTTCTTTTTAGCACTACTGAACGACAACAAACTCTAAAAAAAGGGCAAAATAAAGTCCTAGGTCGGCAAAATTAAAGAATATATTTGCATGTCTGATAACTCAATTCCTTTAGGGGACATTTTTGTGATGGATATCTGAAAAAGGGCGCAAGATATTCCCTTTTACAAAAATGAAACAGGCCTATAAGGGGGTTGGGATTCAACCTGCATATATTACAGTCCTCCATTTTCAATCAGGGGGGGGATTGAAAAAAAATCACTCGTTTCATTTTATTTGTTATCAGGGCTTTTGAAAAACAAAGATCGATAAACAAAAGCCATTATGGAGAAAAAACGTTTTAAAAAAATTACTGGGTTTTTTAAAATTTACCATTGTTTGCTGTAAATAAAAAAAATAAAAAACCCCCTATTTGGAGCTTTTTTTAATTTTTAACCAAAGAAAGAGAAACAAAAAAAGAAAAACCGAGTGGAAATATCTGTAAAAGTGAAAGCGAGCTGCAAAAAATAAACTAAAAACGAAAAAAAAAAAAAAATAAAAAATTCCGTCATAAAAAATGTTTTCAGAAATAAAGACGGAACGAGATTTAAAAAAAAGTTATGGGGGATGGGAAGGAGGGAAACTTTTTTCGGGGCCTTTACCCTACTCGGGGTAAAAAGGCAATGAATGAATGATGTTGTGAAGATGATGATGATGATGATGATGATGAAAAAGATATGAGATATGATGATGAGATGAGATGTGATGTTTGTATTTCTTTTTTCCCCAAACTTTTTGATTAAAAAACACCAAAATTCTTGGAATGAAAAAAATAAACGTTTAAAAACACCTGCCCAGTTTGTTTCGCGAGATAAGTGTACTTCCCAAAATAAATTCTCAATTTATTTATTTATTTTTTTTGAAAGTACCGGAAATTACAACTCTCTATGGGATTCAACAAAACTTTTTCGTTCCTTTTTAGGGTTTATAGATTTTTATTCGTCTGCCCAAATTTAAATTCATATCGAAAAGATGACAAAAAAAGGGAACGTAAAAAAACAGAAAAACATTTTGGAAAACAATCAAATGCATGATTTTCAATGCATTGTCTGTGGAATTTTATATTTATTAAGAAATATCTGTTTTTTCGTTAAAAATTCTCTCAATTCCCAACGTTTTTGAGCTTACATTTTTTTTTTCTTTTTTGGGGTTGTTTTTGTTGTTGTTCTTCTCTTCTTCTTCTTCTTTTTTTTCCCTTCTTTCTTCTTTTCTTCTTCTTCTTCTTCTTTTCTTCCCCCTCCCTTCTCCCAACTACGCAACAACAATAATTCTACTCTACTACTACTCTATACTACTACTCACTACTATTTACTACACTACTACTACTACACTACTACCTACTCTACTACTACTACTCTACGACTACTTTTACACTACTACACTACACTACACTTACACTACACACACTACTAACTACCCCACTACTACTACTACTAAACAACAAAAAACTATACCACTAACCACCCGGGGTTTTGCTGTTACTATGCGCCACTGCTTTTACAAATTTCCAGTATTATTTCCTTGTTCCCCTTTCTTTTTTTTCTTCTTTTTCCCCCCTTTTTCCCCCCATCTCCCATCTTTCCCTCCTCGCTCACTTTTTTTCTTTTGCTTTCATTACGCTTTTTAGCACAGTCCCTCAATTTATATACCTAAAACCCAATTGGCGTTGGTATTTCCAAAAAAAAATATTGCGGTTATAACGGAACATCATTAAAATTCAAAATTTTTTTCTTTTTTTGTTTTAAGCTAATTCCCGACATTTTTGACAGCCCTTTTTGCTACTACCATTTTTTTTTATAATTATTTTTTTTCTTATTTTTTCCTCCTAATTTCCAAAAATTGGGATATTTAACGTCAAATTGCTGTTTTTTTTAAAATTATTTTTGAGTAATTTACAATCATTATTTTAATTTGATAATTTGGCAGGATTTTTTTCTTTTATAAAAGGACTAATATAATTTCTTGTTTAACAATAAAATCGCGTTTTTTATTAGAAGAGCAAATGGTCGAGTGGTTAAGGCTTGGGTCTGTGACGCGGAAGGTCTCGGGTTTGAGCACTTTCGTATTTTCCTGGTCAAATTATTTAACCCCAATTTACCACTTGACAAGACAACATGGGGATTTCCGGGTTTACATCAGACATCTTTTTTGATGAATTATCTATATTATTCCCTCGGGAATACCCCAAGATTTAGTCTTATCATCGTGGGGGAAGGGCATAATTATTAATTATATCTACATTTATTTCCTTTAATCCTTCTAACAAGAGCGTCAATCACGAATCCCATCTGGACAAACTCTGGGTTACCTTCC
>NW_027626725.1:0-5810 GCF_034508935.2 Berghia stephanieae
GGGGGGCCCCCTTTTTGGTAACCTAGGGTGGAAAAAAAAAAAATGGAAAAACTTTTTTTTCGGGGGTGGGGGTTTTTAATCCCCTTTTGGGGACCAACCCCGGGAAGAGCGTGGCTCTACCTGTGAGCATTCCACGAACACAAAATTATTCGTTTCAAACCCAAGTCCATTTCTAACCTCTCTCACCCCCTCTTGAGATCGCCGATTCGTTCCCCCATCGCGAAGTAATTTTGACCAGAAATTAAGCTTAATCCAATATTCTCATCACAACATTAACATGAACCGATTGAACTTGAGTATCTCGGTTATGGTGAATTTTTTAATTTCGGAAAAGTGATACGGCACTTATGTTGGTAACAACAAGATATGAAGTGAGTAAAAGTGCCAAGACATTAGAGAATAAAAATAATTTTTATTCTCTATTGTCTTCGGGCACTTTCTACTCACTTCATATCTTTTTTGTTACCAACATAAGTGCCCGCTCCACTCACTTTTCTGAATTAAAAATTCACCCCATACCCGGAGCATACTCAATGTCCAATCGTTTCTATGTTTATATGTTTGTGATGAGAATATGGCTATTAAGCTAACTGCTGGTCAAAATTACTTCGCGATGGTGGTGAACGATTCGGCGATCTAAAGAAGTGGTGAAGAGGGGATCTAGAAATGACTTTGGGTTTAAAAACGAATATTTTTGTGTTCGTGGATAGCTCACACGGTAGAGCCACGCTCTCACCTGCCAGGCAGTTGTCGTCCCAATAAGGTCGCGGGTTCAAACCCCACCACCGCCGCGAAAAAAATTTTTTATTCTCTATTGTCTTCTGCACTTTTTCTACTCACTTCATATCTTGTTGTTACCAACATAAATGCCCGCTCCACTCACTTTCTGAATATATATATATTGAGACTTGCTTCCAATATTAATAATTTGTCAATCCAAATAAGCCATCTTAACATGAAGATCGTCACAAACAGAAAGGACCAAGGCAGCAAGGCATGTATTTACGTCATAGTCTTACTATGGTGATCTGAAAAAAAGTAACTCACCTATTACTACAATATGGGACTAGCAATAGCTATCTTATGTAGATGCCTTGTCTCTATTATTCTTTGTCGACATAGCAACAAATAACAACTGATAGCAACAAATAACGACTGATAAAAACCAAAAATACTTTGATTCTAGCCTAAAAAATCAATAATTCATGTGGTCAACTTGGCCCCAACTTTTTCGTGCCAATTCTCCGACCCGTATTTTTCTTTGCCAAGATAACAATGAATAACGACTGATAACATCAAAGACCAACTTATAACAACAAATAACAACTGATAACAACAATTAAGGGTATTGATTGCTGAATACAGAAATCCACCAAAATCTACCGAAATATGGGCAAAGATAAATTGGTAATCGCACACACCGCTCTACCTGTGCATCATTTCCCGCTACTTACTGGCAATCAAAAGAATTACGAAAAAAGACTCGCGTCTCGTCTTTTGATTGGTCCATACACAGTCCCTGTCCACATTTTGATACACTCAAGTGTGAGTCTTTTGAATTGTTTATCCATTTGTTCATTAATTAATAAAGCCGACAAATAAATTGAAAGAAATCAAAATTTAACCAATGAATTGCCTTACTTGAAAATAAGCATTTATACAAGATCGTGTCATCACAATTTACCGTCATTACACCAATGCCCCTCACCAAAACGCAGAAATCTCACTCTTCAACTGAAACTTCAATTGATTGCAGATTCAGAATGAATTCCAAAGCAAACGCAAAGCAAGCTAGCTACGAAGTACCGCGTATAGAGATAGTATGCGCTTGGCTAAGAAGCTCATAACGTGCCATCCGAAGTAAAAAACGGACCAACGCACAAAACTGTGTGTAACCATGAACTTTTATAGTCTGGATAATACAGTTTAGTGAGAATCACTCACAAACGCGGATGGCAAAATACAACGACAAAGGCTTGAATGATGTCATCTTCGTTCTATCTATATCTCGTTTGCTTAAAAACAAAACAAAACAAGATGACATTGCAGTCAAAGCGAGTAACGGATCAAATCTGGGACGTAAAGGACAGAGTGAGGTCAACGAGGTGCCATGAAGATGCCTTAGTCATGTGGATAGGTGATAAGTTAGACAAAAGCGCTCGACTGTCTAAAAGAACTAATCGAACAAAAGGCAACTGAAATGGCATCAAATCAAGGGGCGTCTTTTGAGATCGAAAGGTCGACACAATGTCGTGTTTTAAAAAAGAAATGGTGAAAAACACGATGCTGATGCTTCACGATTACTATTCTTGTAAAAAATAATATCACATTTTGTTTGACGATAAAACATCAAAAAGAAAAGGAAAAACAAAACAAAAAGAATAAAGATCAACAAATTTGCAAAAAACAAAATAAAATTAAAAACCCCAAAATAACGCTAAATCGAGAGAAAAAAACAAACAAACTCTCAACGTCTTGAATCAAAGAATAAAATTTTATAGTTATTGAATTTGTTAATTTTCATAGCAGATAGTAATTTTTTTTCTCTAATGGACACATACAAATACCCTCTGCACTCCTCAATTTCGTTACATTTTTTAATAGAACGAAGTCGACGTCACTCATGTCTTTATTATTGGTTGTTTTTTATATATTTTTTTTTGTTTTTTGCCATTCATATTTATGAGACTATAAACATTTAAGATTACACATTTTGTTTGTTGGTACACTATACTTCCGGATGGCAATGTTGTGAGTTTCTTAGCCATGCGCACAGTATCTAGTTTTACTGCACTGGATGCCTGCAATTATTAGAAATCAAACAATAAAAGCCATTGAATACATTTCGATATCATAACCCATATTTTAAACCATGTTCTTGAATTTTAGCATTGTTCCAGAAGGTAAACGTTTGTCATCAGAAACTAATTTATGTTCAATCTTTAATGCATTTTACCAAAGATAGACAAATGAATTAAATGTAGTCGGCCTAATGTAAACAATAGCATGATTGGTAAACATCGCAAACTACACAGGTTTTACTACTGCTTGATTGAAGAACTAACACAGAAAACTTATGTGTAAATTTAAACGTTTATGAAATGATCGTGAAAATCGTGTGATAACTAGTCACCCATAATAGGGCGGTATAGATAGTATGCGCTTGGCTAAGAAGCTCATAACATTGCCATCCGGAAGTATAACGGACCAACACCCCAAAACTGTGTGTATCCATGAACGTTTATAGATAAATGCGCTTGGCCAAGGATTCACAACATTGCCATCCGGAAAGTATAACGGACCAACACACAAACTCTGTGAACCATGAACTTTTATAGTCTGGTTAATACAGTTTAGTGAGAACAACACAAAAAACGCGGATAGCAAAAACAATAACAAAGGCCTGAGTGACGTCATCTGCATACTATCTATAGTCGGTTAATACAGTTCAGTGAGCATTACTTATAAACGCGGATGGCAAAAAACAAAAACAAAGATCTGAGTGACGTCATCTTCGAACTATCTATAAAAACAATAACTTGTGTAGGTGTGTCACAAATTCCATGTTTTGATTGGTCAAAATCTACGGGTTAATTGGATTCAATAGTCTGATGTCACGTCGCCCAGCAACGGCGCCATCGTGGTTCTAAACAAAGAAAATCGGTACTTTTTATTCTTCATGCTGGGTAGAACTTTTCATATGTCTTGTGATCCGAATGTGTAAAAGTCAAAACATGATCAGATTTATAAGGGCTACTGACAAATGGAGACGAAAAGTATTCACTAATTAGAAATTAATTCGAGGGGAAAGGGTATAAAAAGGAAAAAAAACAATATTTAAAGGTAAAATTTATCTAAGCCTACCGAAATATAACTGGGGTGAGATGAATTTGTTCTTAATAAAAATTTTAAAATTTAATAAGATAATTGTGAACAAAATTTTCTTGAAAAACCCCCCACCCACGTTTAAAATATACTTTTAAAACCCTTATGGGAAAGATAGATTTTACAAACGGAAGTAAATTTACTATCATGATACTCTAGCATTAATCCCTTTTATGATTTGGCTACAATTAAATTATTTTTTTAACAGATATGGAAATGTTTATATTTCCCTAGGTATATGAATGGGGACAATAAAATGAAAGATTTTGATTACAAATCATTGTTATGAACAAAATGATGGCAATGGGATTACAAATCATGTGATAAACAATTGATGGCAAAATTTATTACAAATCATTGTGGAAAACAATTGAGGCTATGATTAAAAACATTGTGATAAACAATATGATGGCAATGTGATTACAAATCATTGTGATAAACAATATGATGGCAATGAAGCATGATTTAAGTCATACACTAATCGAGAAAGTAGGTCGGCGTGAATATTTTCACAACCTGGTATGTGAGAGATACTGAAAGTGTAATTTTGCAAAAATAGACTCCACCTTAGTACTCTACTATTATTCATTTTTGTTATTTCTTATGTACGTGAGTGGTTTATGGTCCGTTTCGACCACAAACCTCTTTAGCAGTAATATCTGCAACAATGTCTTTAAAGCAAGACGATGGCCAGTCCTTCACGCTCTATTACAGAGTATCGTGATTCTCTGTCCAATAATTTTCTGCTTGCATATAAGCAAGGCATTAGAGTTCCCTCATGTTCCTGTAATAGTACACCTGCGATGCCCTTATCAGACGCGTCAGTTCTTACAACAAATTCTTTTGACATTCGGTAATTTAAGAATTGGTTCTGAACAGAGTAATGCCTTTAATTGGTTAAAGCTATTCTGACACGCTTTCTGTCCAAACAATTTTGTTCGGTGACCCATTCTTTGTCCAGATTTGTTAGCGGTGTCGCGATGTGCGCGAAGTTGTAAATGTATTTCCTGTAAAAATTTAGGAGCCCAAGTACTTTGCTACTTCTTTTTTTTGTCTTAGTGGTTGCAATTGTGCGATTTTTGTTTGTTTTTCTGTCTCGGTGTCTGTGTCCCATGACCAACGGTATGGACCGAGAAAATCAATTTTGTAAAATGCAATGCTTGTTTTTGACGGTTTTGTTGTTAAAGAATTACGTTTTAATGCTTCAAGCACTAATTCTAAGGTTGTCATGTGATCAGTCCATGAGTTTGAGAAAATACATGCGTCGTCAAAGTATGAGAGTGTAGACGGGATGTCTTTTAATAACATACGCATCATTCTTTGGAATGTCGATGCGGCTGTCGATAATCCAAATGGCATATAGTTAAATTCTAACAATCCTAATGGTGATTGAAATGCTGTGTATTTCTTACATGATTCTTTCAGTGGAATCTGCCAGTAACCTCTAGAAAGATCACATTTGTCATGTATTTTGCTTGAGATAAGGCAGCAAATAAATTCTCTTGATTTGGTATTGGTTCTGCATCAAACACTGTTGCTTCATTTAATTTGCGAAAGTCGATACATAGCCTTATCGATCCGTCTTTCTTTTTCACTACTACTATTGGTGATGAGTATGGGCTTGAAGAATATCTAACTATTCCTGTATCTAGCATATCCTTTAACTTCCTTTCAACTTGTTCTCGTGCGTGAAATGGAATAGATAGTTTTTTCACGTTGATAGGGGTAGATGTGGTTAACTTTATGTCGTGTTCCACTAATGTTGTATCCCGGTGCTCTGTAAAGACTGACTGGGACTTTTCTAATAATGACCTGATTTCTCGTTTCGACCTTCATTTTGTTGAGGAATTGATTGTGACGTCATTAATTGTACAATTTTTTTGAGTTAAACCCTGTTGTGGGGTGTGTTGTAGTTCACATCATCG
>NW_027626726.1:0-5810 GCF_034508935.2 Berghia stephanieae
CTTTCCATTTTAAAACTTAAAAATTTCTCCCCAAACCACTGAATAGAAAGCAAACTCTTTTTTTTTTTTCAATACATTTTCTGTATTAGAAGAGTATGTTTAGGACACATAATATTAAATTTTTTAGCGTTGGTTTAATTTTTTTAAAGCATATTCTTTCCAAACACAGATCATTTTTGGGCCCTCAACTACGAAAGATTCACAAATACGGCTCAACTTGAAATTGGAGGAATTGCTTGAACTTTATTTTTATGAATGATATTTTCTTCTATTATCAAGACAATAGTCCGTTATATATTTTTTCGAGACCAAGTTTTTCCCAAAACCCACATTTAATCAATTTCAGGCCAGTTCGGTGTAAAAAAGATTTTTTTTCCCAACACTTAGAATGTTGATGACACGACTAAAAATTGAGCTTTATATAGGCCAATATCTACTAAATGTGCTCAAAGCGCTTTACAAAGGGGGTTCCCTGGTCAACAGCAAAAATTTAACATGTAGGAGGGGACATTGACGCCTGTTAAACTACAACTAGAATAAACTGAATGTTGATTATTGGAATAGTCATTGTTATGTCATTATTGACATTTTAATGATATTCAAGCTCCCAATTAATTGCTAATAAAATTAACAGAGTTTTTCTATCCTTTTCACTGTTTTTGTTACAACAGCCATGAAAAAGTAACGCGTATTTTTTTATACTGCCTTAAGTCTGAAAACACCGCTTATTTTAAAAGATTTGGCCAGAAAACTCGTCCTTCAAAAATCGATCGATTTAAATGACCTTCAACTTGTCAAAAACTCTCAATCCTAGAAGTACGAGGGTTGAGAATTTTTTTGACAAAATGGGGGGTCATTTTAAATCGATTGTTATTTGAAGGGGCGAAAATTTCTAGTCAACAATTTAAATTCATGTTTTTCTTGAGCACAGCGTATTGAAACAATTAGTTTCTGGAAACGAAAACGACGCAATATTTTGAAAATTCAAATTCAACATGGTGTCAGTCCCACGCCCATACTCATCGAAGAATTCGGGCCCTCTTGAGTAGTCATTGTAAATGGGAAAAATTAAATTTTTTTTAAATTGATATTCACTGTCTCAGGCTGCACCAAAGAGATAAATTCAATTTTTCATGTTTGCCTAGCCAACTCTTTTAACATGACAATGGGAGATAACGCTTTTTCAAGATGTGGACTAACTAGTTAACTGTGTACTCTGCTTTGCTTTTACTTTTGTAAGGGTTTTTACGGCGTTTGTAAAACATATTAAGGGTTATATTCAGCACCCCAGTTAAAAAGGAAAGGACATGGGTAGGTAAAAGGTTCTAGAATTACAAATTTTAAAGAAACAAAAGACAGGTTAAAACAAGAGGAATAGTACAAATAGGGAACAGTTGTAGATTCCAAGAGCACACTATCAAAGTACTTAGTTTGAGATCATCAAAAAAATTTCTCATCCAGACACAAGCACACGGGCCCCCTCTAAGAGAAATACACTCAAATGTTTACAAATCATATAGTATATGTAAACAAAATATAACACAGTGCATAACAGAGAGATGATTTAAAAAACAAAAAAAAATATCATTTCCCAAAACTCTAACTATACATTTGGACTGTTTCCCTCCCCAACCAGGGTATCCAGCCAGGGCCAGGACCAAAACCAAGTTATCTCATCCCCAAAAAAAAAAAGACAGAAAAATATGTTGGAAAAAACAGATAATAGGGGGATAAAAAGGCCACAGTAAATGCCACCCTGTCCCACTATTAAAGAGGTCAAAGGAAAAACGCCCACCCCAGGAACAAGCGTAAAAGTCTGTAGAAAAAACCAGATTAATTAAAAAAATTTGGCCCAGAATCCCTCCCCCATAAAAAATATCGATCGATTTTAACGACCCTAATTTTGTCAAAAAAACTCTAAAAACCCTTTGAGACTTTTCAAGAATAGTTTCTGATAACGAAAAACGACGTAATTATTTCGAATTTCAAATTTTAAAAAAATGGTAAAACAGTTCCCCCCCCCCCTACTGATTGGAGCCAAATTCGTCCACTTGAGAAGTAATTTTTTCGTGTGTTATTACATCTATTAAATATTCAAAAATTCTCAAGTTGCAAATGTTTAATAACAAAAGGGAGATAAAAACAGTTCTTGTTGGCCCTTGGTCCAACACTATAAGCATGACATGAGAATAAAACTCCAGGAAAATGGAATCATATTTTGACCCGGTACGGAAAAAATGAAAGCCAAGGAAATTTCCCGTATAAATATCATTGATGAAACGGATAGAAAGTATGGAACTCCCATTAAAGTAGATTGTCCTTGGTACGATGCAATTTTTTATCAAGACTGATGCAAACATGCCAAGAATGAATTTGACTGGGTCGACTCACCGGACTCGAGTTATTTTGATGTCCAAAATTTTATATATCTCGCGTGTAGGTTTCTTATTTTCAGGCCCGAATAACCCCAAATTGGGTAATGGTCTCCAATTTGTTGTATTGGAAAAAAACTATAAAAAAATAAACGGAAATTTTGCCCATTACAACAATGTTAAATTCCCAGCCCATAAATCGTATTCGGGTTATTCAGACCTGTTAATATATTGGCACGTTGTATATACTTTATAAAATTACTGGATTTTGATATTAAAAGGAAAAAAAATTAAAATCCCCCGTATAAAAGAAATAGCTTTTAGAAATTTTATTTAAATTTCCCTTTATTAGCTATTTTTTATTTTTCAAAATCAAATTTGAAAATTTAAGTTTTTATTTAATAACTCATTTACAAATTATAAAAAGGTATGGAGGGTATTATGATTTGGGTTGATAATTTAATTCATGAATAATATGACCATAACGTTTTTTTTGACAGAATAATGCGTTACTTTGATGGTTTTTTCAAAATAAAAATAAAATTAAAAAAACAACTCAAAAAAAAGCAGTCCCAAAACGATTGATTTTTAATTGACTCTGATCTTGTCCAAAAAAAAATTCAAACCTGGATTTGCCAAAAAATGTTTCTTTAACCAAAAAAAAAGACAGGGGCAGCGTGGGCTTTAGCGGTATGGTCTTTTGCCTTCTTTACCCGAAAAGGGTTTTCGAGGTCGCTCACCCACCGCTACGGCTGCGTGGGCCTCTGAGCAAGTCAACTCAAACCCTTTGCTTCAATTTGCGGTGTGCTTCATTTGCGGCCTCCCCCCCCGGGGTATTCCAGTCTTTCCCTTGGAAAATAGAACCCTAGAGATAAATTTCCCCTAAAGGATGAAAATAAGGAAATTTTATTTTATTTTATTGCATCTTTAATTGCTGATTTTGGTTCACACGCAAAAAAGATCAAGTTCGTTCCAAGCTGGGACCGGTTGGATCTTGGTGGATAATAAATTTGCGATATCCAAAGGTGGCAAGCAATTATTGCTTTGTCTTTTCTAAAGCTTCTAGAAAAAAAACACGCTTGGGTCCCAGATTTGAGAGTTTTTTGCCATGATGCTGGTCACTTAGACCGATTGATAGTTTGAAGGATTTAGTTTTCTGACCAAAACGTTTTTTTCCAGGAATAAATGCAAATAAACTGGTTATTATATAATTTATATTTAAAATTTTTGCTTTTAAAAAAGATTTAGAAACTATTAGTAGATCAAAGTAAGATTTCCATTTACTCTCCTGAAATTATTTGCAGTCTTGAATCTACCACTCATCATTTTTGTTGTCTAAGGAGACCACGATGAAAGGGTCACTTTTGACCGATTTGATATTTGGAAAGATGAGTTTTCTGCCAAAAGTGGTTTTCTAGTGTACTGTAAGTAAAACTGGTTATTAATTTTACACCGTACTGGAAAGAAAGAAAAACGAAAACAAATCGACCCCGGCCAATAATTATCAAAAATTTGGGCAGGGCGATTGGATCGTGATATGGTGCTCAAAAGGGCCAAAAAAGAAAAAATTAAAAGGCCTTTAGGCATTTCAATATTTGAAGACTTAACGCAAAGAAGAATTTCAAAACTGCTCAAAGCAACAAAAAAATGACGAAAGGATTGACTCGGCATGGTCAATGAACGGACAAGTCATGGCAGGTTAACCATCTATGGTGTTGAGACTGAGGTTGGATCCAGACAGTCCCCTCGATTGCCCAAATTACAATCAACTGGCCGCCGACACGCCCCCCCCCTCGAATTCGTACAATTAAACGACTGAAGAACAAATGTGCATCACGTCGACAACCCCTCTACCATCACAACGCCAGTAGACCATCACCAAAAAACCCAAACGAAAAAAAAACCTATTACAGTCCCGGGGGAAGAGAATTTCATTCAAGACGCCTTAAAAATCGACACGACAAAACTCAGCCAATGACTTATCACAGACCTGTCTGGAAAACCTGATAGGACACCTCAAACAAAAGGGTGGCCTTTTCATCTTCCTTTGTCAAATTATGAATTTTTGTTGGTATTATATTCATGTCGATACCCTTATTTAAAAACAAACGTTTCAGAATTAACATGTATGATACAGAAACATAATCCCATGATAATATGTACTTACGAAATTATCCCCCAAAAATTTTTTGAACTTGAATATTGATTTTAGAAATTGAATTTTTTTATCGATGGGTATAACTTATTTTTTGAATGATTACCCAAGTCGGGGTGTTTGCTATCTATTTTTTGGATTGTTTTTAATGCCAATATATTCTCTTTTGATCACCCATTAAATTAGTGAAAGTGTATGGTTTTGATTTTTTTAAAATATAATAATTTACACCATACTTGTAGGAAATATATATAGGTTCTCAATTCAGACAAAATAACTTTCTTAGGGATATAAAAGAAACCTTAAAAGTCAAGGGAGGTAGAATGAAATTTGATTGCGTGATCATTGTCGGAGATTATAATTTTTCCTAACATTAAATGGACAGAACCATGTCTAATTTTTTCCGGGCTATTATTTGTCGAGGCAAATTAAAGGGATGCTTTCTTTATTCAGCTGGTGACACAGGCTAACGAGACACCGACTGATCAAAAATAGTAATATTTCTCGACTTGGTAATATGTAACGATGATTATTGGAATTAAAAAACCCTTGACCATTTGCCTTCCGGGGTGGGAAAAAGTGATCATGACTCAAATTTCTTAAATATCTTAAAATTTTTTCATCCGCCAAACAATCCTTCACATGTTTTTTTTTGATTATTTTCAAAGGTAATTAAAAACTCTTGTAGAGAAAGACCTAAATGCCGTGGAATTGGGATACTCTTGAAGGCTACGGTGTGAATGAAGCGTGGTTGTTTTTTAAAAAAAAAAAAATAAAACGTATAGAATCAAAACACATTCCATTAAGAATGTAACAAAAAATTTTAGTTTTCTAATAAACCATTGTGGTTGACAAAAAAACGTTAAACGTACAATTAATAAAAACATAAATTGTATAAAAAAAAATTCAAAAAGTATCCTACAACAGATAATTTTCATAATTATGTCAAGGTTAGAAATATACCAAATACACGATTCAAAATGCGTGGAAAAGTATGAATGTAACATTGGCACACGAATGTAGGAGTAGTCGAAAGGCTTTTGGAGATACGTAAAAAAAGAAGTTGAAAAAAAAAACCAGGTTTTTAGTGTTTTTAAATGAAGATGATGGGTAACCCAAGGTTTATTCGGATATAGATATAGCTAATGTTTTAAAATAATTATTTTTCACTGTGTTTGTTCAAGAAAGACACTACAAAATATTTCCAACGTTCAATGTTACAAATCAATTAAACGTCCCGAATTTTATATTACACAAAAAATAAAATTCTTTGCAAAAGTTTT
>NW_027626727.1:0-5808 GCF_034508935.2 Berghia stephanieae
AAAAAAAAAAAAAAAAAAAATAAAATAAAAAAAAATAAAAAATAAAAAAAATAAAAAAATAAAATAAAAATAATAAAAAAAAATAATAAAAATAATAATAAAAAATAAAATAAAATAATAAATAAATAAAAAAAAAATTTTAAAAAAAAATAAAAAATAAAGCCGGACAATAGGAAAAATTTTTCGTCACTTGCCTAAGTTCCACCCGGGATAAAGGCCCAATAAGTACTACGTACGCCCTTTTTCCCCCCACTAAAACTTACAAACGACTTTTTTTCCAATCTTCTCGCTTAAAATCCAATTAAAGCCCAAAAATTAAGCAAAAAATAGGGGCGGCCTGGGAACATCTGGAAGAGGGCATTTTGGGGGGCCAAAAACTAAGGATTAACCGGAGAAACCGAGAAAATGGAAAAAAAAAAAAAAACCCCCCAAAAAAAACAAAAAACCCCAAAAAAAAAAAAAAAACCGACAATAGGGAAAAATGTTCGTACAGGCCTAGCTCCAGCCGGGAGTGAAGGCCCAAGTAAGAACGTACTACCGCCTTTCCCCCACTGCAAAATTAAAAACGACGTCTTTCCAAGTCTTCTCGTTTTAAATCCAATTAAGGCCAGGGTAAAGTGACTTACAAACCCACAACTAAGCCCCCCCCGCCTTTCCCTTTGAACAGTATCCTTGTTATATACCATTTGGTATAATATGTGTTTATCCAAAAAAAAACAAGGGGCCCCTGTTTTTTGAAAAACAACATAAGAAAGCCGATGGTAAAAATACATGGGCAACTGTACAATGATCCAAAAGAAATGAACCACCACTGAAATTCAAAGAACCATTAAGGGGACCAAACACCCCCAAAAGTGAAATTGAACATGCCATGGAACGAAAAGGAGGGTAAAGCAACAGGCCCTGAGAAATACTTAGAGGTATTAAAAAGCCTAGGGGATCTACAATTGAGAACTTCCCATATTTTTCCCCAAAAAATAACAATACGGGGAAAATTCCAAAGATCTCTGTAACTCTATTTTCATAGCAATCCCAAAGAAAGCAGGTGCAGTCAGATGCGAAAATTTTAGAACTATAAGTTTAATAAGTCACATCAAAAAATACTGTTCTATAATTATAAACAGGCAAAGGGAATAAATTAACCCCAAAACGCAGAAGAACAATATGGATTCCAACCTGACAGAGGGAAAAGGAACGCAATATCCCTCCTCCTGTTTTAATGAAAGAGCTATACGGGTTTTCAACCCCACTATACCTCGTTTTGTCGACTAAAAAAAAAGTTTTTGAAGAGAAAACCCCCACGAAGAAAACTAAAACAAACTCACTCCAGGGCGCTGATGAAAAGACCTCAACTCATGCAAACATTATACTACACCCAGCAGGCATCTATAAAAATCGGAAACTCTACGGGAAATTCCCTTTTCCAAAAAAAAAAAAGGGTCCGTAAAGGGGTGTGTTCCCCTCACCAATTTTTTTAATCTAACCAAGAAACAATCACGGGGGGCATAAATAATATGGGGGAAAAAATAGGAGGCACAACATAAATAAATTTAAATACCAGACGATAGGGCTCTTTGCAACATCAGAAATCCAACTTCAAAGATTGTTGACAAAGTGGTTAATAGTGAAGCCAAGGAAGGAAGTGAATATCACCAAAACGAATGCATGGAAATACAAAAAAAACCCCGAAAACCAAACACCTGAAATAAAACGATTCACGGCGACAGCTTACCAAGTAAAAATTTTTTAAATACCTAGGTTCAATGTGACAACAAGGGAAGATTAACCAGTCATACGACAAGAAAACTCAAGCCAAACAGGCCTTCTGGACCTGGAAACATTTTGAAAAAAAAACAGATGTCTTCGGGATTAGATTCCGATCTTTAAAGGGTACGTGTGGCCAATCTTGTTTTAACCCGGGTGCGAAAGCGGACACAAATGCAGAAACACAAAAGAACTTGAAACTTTTAAAAAATGGTCTTGAGAAGGATGCAAAAGAATACGATACCGCACACAAACGAACGAAGAAGGCTAAACAAACATACCACAAAGGAAACTAAGCCCTTTAAAAGGGGATCGACAACTATCCTTTTTGGGGCACAAGTAAGGAAAGATAGAATGAAAACCCCAATTGTGGAAAAATACCTGGTAAAACCCCCCCGGGGGAAAAAAGAAAAACACTCATAGACCAACTGAAGGGCTTCACCAACCAACAATCCAAGAGCTGTTTGAAAAAGCAAGAAAGGGGGGGGGAAAGGAGAGAAATTTTGCAGTATCCGACCGGACCAGGCATGGAACCTAGAAGAAAAAGATAATATTGTTAAACCAAAACCCTTTATATACGTATTGTACACACACTAATATAATAAGTGTAAAGTGTAAAGGTTTGGCGAACCACGTGACTGGTACATGATAACAAAAAAGTCCCATACAAAACTTTGGCTAAAAATTATAAAGTTTCGAAAAACCTGCTAACTTGAAAATAAAAAAAATCGTAACTTCAAGGGGATAAAAATGTATCGCTTATAACTTAACTTTAAAAAAAACAATAATTTCTACCCCCCCCCCCCCCCCCCCCCCCCCCCCCCCCCCCTCAAAGGTTTAACTAAACTTCAAAATCCTTAAAATAATGTATCTGGCATCAGTTTCATTTTCAACAGTTTTATTTACATAAAAAAGGTCATGGGGGCTGAAATTGGAGTCGAATTTCCTAAATTTTACCCAATTTTTTTATAATAGGAGGGAGGTCTGGTTAGAAAAGGGTTAAATGTCCACCCTTTATTACACTTGTTATAACGTTAAACGAAACTTTAAATAATTTTTTACTCCACTTATTTTCTCTCTCTCTTCTCTCTCTCTCTCCCTCTTCTCTCTTTCTTTTCTCTCTCTCCCTTTTCTTCCTTTTCTCTCTCTCTCTCTCCCTCTCCTATTTTTTTCTCTCTCTTTCTTCTCCCTCTCTCTCTTTCTTCTCTCTCCCCTCTCTCTCTCTCTTTCCTCTCTTTCTTTCTTTTTTTCTTCTTTCTCTTTCTCTCCCCCTCTCCCCCCTCTCCTCTTCTCCCCTCTTTTCTTTTCTCCTCTCCTCTCTCTCCTCTCCCTTTTTTTCTCCCCCCTCCTGGCTCCCACACACACTATAATATATATATATATATAAAATATATATATAACACACACAATGCACACACACACACACCACACACACACATTCACAACCGAATTATGTAAAAAACCCCCCGACTGTTAAAAACCCTCTTTCCCCTTTAACATTTAATCGTTGTTGTGTTTCCTTTCATCTACGTTTACATCTTAGCAGGTCTGACAACTGAACGATATAATGGGCCTGATTTAATCTTAATGTATGGGAGAGTGGCGACGAAGTGGCCGAGTGGTTAGGGCATTTAACTGTGATCCCGAAGGTCCCGGGTTCGAGCCCCGGCTTCAGGCACTTTCGTTTTTTTTTTCCTTTGGGGCACGATTATTAACCCCTAATTTTATCACTTGGACAACATGCGTGATTCCTGTTGACATCAGACATCCTGTTTGCCGAATTATCTATATTCCTTCATGGAAACGCCTAGGCGACGGGATCTTATTATGGATCCGTGGCGGAAGGGCGTGACATTTTTTATTTATTATTATTTTTTCTATTGGAGAGTAAATAAATAATAAATAAATAAATAAATAAATAAATAAATAAAATTGAGCTTTTATATAGCGCAATATCCACTAAATGTGCTCAAAGCGCTTTACAAGGGATCCCTGGTCAACAGCAACATTTAACATTTGTTAGGCGATATTACAATTTTTTCGGACAAAGACACGCTGTTAACGGCCAGGTACTCATTTTACACCTGAGTACGGTGAGAGAATGTAAGTAAAGAGTCTTTTCCAAGGACTCAACTATGCGCCGAGGAGGCTCGAACCCATGACCTACCGATCCGAAAGCGGTGTCATACCACTAGACCACATAGCTGCACACAGACAGAGTAGTGTCGGTTTTGTGGGCATTTCCATTACAACAATAAGCCCATAACAATTTGGATTATCAGACCTGCAAATGAATACACACTGGCTTTAACACAATGTACTTACTTAAGCATGGCACGAAAAAAATAAACCCCAACAACATTGGATAATGGAATTCTCTTTGAGTAAAGAATTGATAATAATATAATAATGCAAGATGCACTTCGACCTGGATTTTGTAGCCAATTGAATGATAATTGTTGCCAATTTCATGATAACGATATGATATGGAAACTCATACGCGTCGTAAAGTAGCTTAGTTTGCGGAATTCTCACACTGGAAGACGACGGGAAGGTGATAAACAAGGGAAAACACACATACACACGTATGCACATACACACACACGTACACACACGTGCATACGCTCAAAGGAAAGTAGAAGTTAAAAACAAGGACAAATATTGAAAAAAAAAAAAAAAAAACACAAAGGTTTAAAAGATAGATAAGAGACAGACAGATAGATAGATAGATAGATAGATAGATAGATAGATAGATAGAAG
Source organism: Berghia stephanieae (assembly GCF_034508935.2). Taxonomy (NCBI): domain Eukaryota; kingdom Metazoa; phylum Mollusca; class Gastropoda; order Nudibranchia; family Aeolidiidae; genus Berghia; species Berghia stephanieae. Next base: position 4,525 of record NW_027626727.1, read on the forward strand.
ATAGATAGATAGATAGATAGATAGAAAAGATAGAGAGAACATAGATAGATAGATAGATAGATAGATAGATAGATAATAGGGTAGAAGATAGATAGATAGATAGATATATAGATAGATTTGAAGATACAGAGAGGGGCGAGAGAGAGAGAGGGAAGAGAGAGAGAGAGAGAGAGAGAGAGAGAGAGGAAGAGAGAGAGAAGAGGAGAAGAGAGAGGCAGAAGAAAAAGTAAAAATAAGGGTTTGCTTGTTTTTTTTAACCGAAAAAGACCAGCAAAAAACAAAACAATTAAACAAAAAAACAAAAAATAAAAGAAAGTAAAATAAAGGAAAACGGATGAACAGGAAAAAGTTTATTATTTTTTTTTTTTAAAAGGAAAATAAAATTAAAAAAAAAAAAGTAAAGAATTCACAATTCTAAAGTTTGATTATGTGCAAGCGGCATAAGAAGAAGAAGGAAAAGAAGAAGGGAAAAAGAAGAAGAAGAAGAAAAAAGAAGAAAGAAAAGAAGAAAAAAGAAGAAGAAAAGAAGAAGAAGAAGAAGAAGAAGAAGAAGAAGAAGAAGAAGAAGAAGAAGAAAAGAAGAAGAAGAAGAAAAAAGAAGAAGAAGAAGAAAAGAAAAGAAGCAGAGCAGCAGCAGCAGCAGCAGCAGCAGAAGAAGAAAAGAAGAAGAAGAAGAAGAAGAAGAAGAAGAAGAAGAAGAAGAAGAAGAAGAAGGAAGAAAAAGAGGAGGGAAGGAAGAAAAAAGAAGAAGAAGAAGAAGAAGAAGAAGAAAGAAGAAGAAGAAAAAGAAGAAAGAAGAAGAAGAGAAGAAGAAAAAGAAGAAGAAAAAGAAGAAGAAGAAGAAGAACAAGAAGATAACACTGATGGAAGCGAGATAAAAAATTTTATTTACTTCCACTTTTAAAAGTAAACTAAAAACAGAAAAAAAAATTTATGGGCCCAAAAATGTTTGGCATTTTTTTTTTTCAAAAACCCCCTTTGGCATTATTCGTGACTTGTTTGGCGTTTTTTAAAAAAATTTCTGGGAATCCTTGGGTGAAATGAACAAAAGTGGAATACGAAAAGAATACTGGGGTTATTTTCATTGGAATATCCGAATTGCTATTGGGAATAGAATTGTATTGCGACTGTTTCCCGGGAAAAAAAATGAATAATTTCATTCCAATTTCAAAATCTAGTGGCTTATTATAATTATTATTATTGTGATTAGAAATTAATTTTAAAAAATTAAAAAAAAAAGACGAATGAAGTGAGGACTGAAAATGGTGGGTGGATGGATGGAAT
>NW_027626728.1:0-5808 GCF_034508935.2 Berghia stephanieae
TGGGTTTTTTTGGGGGTTGGGATGTTTGTTGAACGTTCGGTTTTCCTTGTCAGTTTCTTTTTGGATCCTTTTTAAAAGGGATCATGACTTCAGCTGTCATGTGTACGTAACGGACGCGACTGATGAAGGATGCGTGAGTAACTTCTGTCTTTATCGCGGTGGTTCAAACCCGTCAGTTTTACAGATTTGATTGCTGTATTCATTTATTATTTATTTATTTATTTATTTATTATTAAATTATTTATTTATTTATCTATTTATTAAATTATTTATTATTCCTCTTTTTAAAAAAATATATATTATAGATTAATTTTTTATATATTAATTTTGCCTAACCTGATGTATAAACGTCATTAGTTTGATTAAATAATTCTCATTAAAGCAGTTTTTGTATTTTTTGTATCGAGCCCCCTTTAAATAAGTAAGCGTAGTTTTTGTCTCGGAATTTTCAAACTTCACCAATTGCCACGAAGAGGGATGGAAAATTTTGCGAGCGGTGAGGGGGATGCTGGATGGAGAGATGAGAAGAAAGATGGGCACGCGTCTTGTTGAAGTGTGAGCGAACGTCAACAGTTCAAGGTTACCGGAACCACTTCAACTGTCTGCCTGCCCCACTGAGTGTTGTTCCTTTGTCAGCAGTCATCGATCTGGCTTGGCTGTACACCTTTTGGTGTGCCCAAATCACGGGTGGTTCCATAACAATCTAGAGACACTTCACCCAGAAAATTATAGAGAGTACTTTTAGTAGTAATGACTGACTGCACCCTAAGTAGTCATAGGGCATTGACTGTGATTTTGGGGTGTATACGAATACTGGAACACAATGATTGTGTGTGTGTGTGAGAGAGAGAGAGGAGAGAGAGAGAGAGAAGAGAGAGAGAAGAGAGAGAGAGAGAGAGAGAGAGAGAGAGAGGTGGTATTCAGGTTGGTTAAACTTGATTTTTATTATTATTTCTAATCCGGCCGACGAAAGGATCATTTGCCTTTGTTTTTTGTCCTTGCTAAACTTTAGTTTTGTTTGTTTGTTTTTTTTTTTTTGTTTGTTTTTTTTTTTATGAAAGAAACTCTCTGACATTGAGCCACTTTATGCGCTCAAAGTGCTTTAACGAGAGGTCCCCAGAGGACAGCACGTTCGTGAGGCGCAATCACAAAATTTTCGACTGGTAACGCTGTTACCTGTCATGTACTCATTTTACACCTGAAAAGTTCACTTTATTCATCCCACATGGGAAATTTATCTTAAGGATTTAATCCAATGAAGACTGAATAACCCAGGCGTCATCGCAATGCAGCAAATTAAATTGAGCTCGGCGAGGTGACTTACTCAAGGCCACACCGCGCAGCGGCGGGTTATCAACTCGGTTGCTTTTCGGGTACGAAACAAAGATCGTACCGCTGAGGCCGCGCTGTCCCAAAAGGTGAGAGAATGGAAAAAGATATCTCTCCCTCCTCTCGGACCGGACTCGAACCAGAACCTACAGGTCGGACGACCCATGCCATATCTAGACCACAGAGCTCACAAAGCTGTGATGTAACTTTGTACTCACAACACGACCTAAATCACGTCAATATAAAAGGCAGCCCTCTAAAATTCACACCTGCACACCACATGCTATTCCTACCAGATTTGCGCCCAAATTCGACCCCCCCCCCCCCCCCAACCTCCCCATTCATCACTGTACAAAAGCAATGACTTAACCAGAAAAAAAAGTGAACTTGCGCCTAACTGCTGCATAATGCGTGATAATAATACTCTGCTCCATTACCATCATCAGATTTTTGAAAAGTAGATAGGAAACCATCATAGTACAAGACATAACCCTGTTTAGTACCACGGATAATGTAATTTTTTAAATATTTTTTTTTAAATATATAAAAGACTTTATTTATAAAAATGATTACCATATATTGTTTGAAATTTAACCGTCCCAAGTTTTTTTGGTTTTTTTGTTTGTTTTGTTTTGTTTTGTTTTTTGTTGTTTTTTTTCTTTCTTTTTCACGCGGAAAGCCTTTTTGCATTGAATGGCCGTGACCACAGTTTTAATATGCCACTGTTATCTTCAGTATTAATATTATTATTATTTTCCCCCCCCCCCCCCCCCCCCCCCCTGCTGACTTAATATACCGTAACCGATTTTCCCCTTTCCTATCGATGTATAATTTTTTTTTTCATCATGATTATTTTATGTGATTTCAGTTAAGATAAAGGAAAAGAGGGTGGGGAGATAGATAGATAGATAGATAGAGAGAGAGAGAGAGAGAGAAGAGAGAGAGAGAGAGAGAGAGAGAGAGAGAGAGAGAGAGAGAGAGAGAGAGAGTGTTCTGGTTTCTAAAATTAGAAATTTGCTTCGAGAAATGGACGTATCTTTTTTTAAGACCCCGAGCGAGCCCTGACCCCGAGGTTTATTTTGAATTGGTTGTGTTTTTTTTTTTAAAGATAAGGGAAACGAGAGAGAGAGAGAGAGAGAGAGAGAGAGAGAGAGAGAAGAGAGGAGAGAGAGAGAGAGAGAGAGAGAGAGAGAGGTGTTCTGGTTTCTAAAATTAGAAATTTGCTTCGAGAAATGGACGTATCTATTTTTAAGACCCCGAGCGAGCCCTGACCCCGAGGTTTATTTTGAATTGGTTGTGTTTTTTTTTAAAAGATAAGGAAAACGAGAGAGAGAGAGAGAGAGAGAGAGAGAGAGAGAGAGAGAGAGAGAGAGAGAGAGAGAGAGAGAGAGAGGGGGGGGGGTGACTTCCAAAGCCAGCATTTACTGCACCACGAAGTGGAGTTCATGCTTACTTAGGAATGGATCCTGCCTACCTTGAGGACATCTGCTTTATTCTTTAATGCGTGTGTGTGTGTGGTGTGTGTGTGTGTGTGTGTGTGTGTGTGCGTGTATGTGTGTGTGTGTGTATGCGCTTGTTTTTGTTTGTTGTTTTTTTGAGTGTGCGTTCGTGTGTTTCCCTCTCGACTTGACTGAGATTGATTGTCGTGGTGTTGTTGGGAATGTATTTCTATCAGTATCAGTGATCAATGTACGCTTTGCTGACAAACATTAAAGCTTTGGAACGTGTCCAACTGAACTGTAAGTCATGGTTATAATATAATGGTGACGAACCGTGGTGGTGATGATCGTGATGTTATTAATGGTGCATCCGCGACTAGGCCTTCAAGTAGATATCCCTCTTGTGTGTAAGTGAGGAAAATATGACTTATGGATGTGGGTTGAGTTTGTGTGTGTGTGTGTGTGTGGTTTGGTGGGTGGGTGGAATGGGAATGGAAGGTGTGTGTGTTTGGTCGCTTGGCCAACAAGTTGTAAAAATTCTGACACTCGGACACTTCGAAGAACTCTTAGCAAAAAAAAAACAAAAAAAAAACAACTAGAAAGATAACAAAACCACAAGAACGCCCCCCCCCCCCCCCCCCCCCCCCCCCACCCCACAAAAATAAAAGTTTTTAAAAAGTTAAAAGAAATCTCAAATTTGATTTTTTTAAAGTCCAACCATGAGATGTTACATAATCAATGAATAGAAGTAACAGGGTTTTTTGTTGTTGTTTTATTTATTTATTTATTTATTTATTTTTTGTCTTTGTTTTTTTTTTTTTTAATTATTTTTTTTTCTTGGAGGGGGAAGGAGATTAAAGTATTTGTGTCATGTAGCTGTCAAACATGCCAGAGAAGAGAATGAACCCGTCGGCCATCTGACCTGTAGGCTAAGGCAACGATCTGACCTGTGTGGTCAAACCTCGTGTAATATATGCTTTGTATTGGCCGTGGTGGTGGTGCTGTACTGGTTACTTATCACTTGGATAGACATTTAATACTGTTTAAACAGTTATAATATATGGGAACGGAATACTGATCCTCTTGTACATCTTATCTGATTAAGCCAACGGCGCCGGATAAGCCCTTCATAATTTTTACCGATTCAGTTTTGTAGAGTCAAACATGGCCACTTCGGCCTCTCCTCATACCCACCCCTTCCTCTAGCTCCCCGCTACATAAGGGATTCTAAACCAACATTTTAGAGCAGAACGGTAAGATAATTTATAATTTGCATTACGAATTGACATGTGACCAAATTAATGAAACAAATTAAACTACGTCGTTTAAAATAATAGCAAATTTCAACAAGGTTTCATAAACATGTGGCCGTTGTCGGATGTGGTCTTCTTTCCCTTTCTTTTCTTTTTTCTTTCCCCCTTTACCCTTGTCCAGTCCATTTTAAAGTTGTTTTGTAAGGGGGGGGGGGGTGGTCTAGTTTTTTTTTTTAAATATTAACCAATGATTGTATTGAATTACATGGTCTAGTCTTTTTCGTAAACACTCTCTCCGTTGTTAGATCAAATCGAACCCAGGACAAATTACAAGAATTGTTATAATATTCAAACAACCAAGAAGAATGAAATGATTATAATAATATTATTATTGCCTGACCTTACCCTTCACACACACACCCCCTTCCTTCCCCCGAACCCACTAAGTAAGAATTGTAGAGTGCGTATATTAATTTCTTTTTTTTTTTAGGTCACGCGGTTGTGAGTTAATGAGTTATAGTAATAACGCCATACTCTGAAAAAAAAAAAAAAAAAAAAAAAAAAAAAAAAGTCCCCAAAAACACATTTAAAAAAACAGAAAGAGTCCCAGATTGGAGAGATTTTTTTTGACAAGGCGATGGTCATTTCAATTGTTTTCCTGGCCAAGATTTGGTTGTTAAAATGTGTTTTGTTTGTTCTTCAGAGCTGTGCGAGAATAGAAGTATGAGCTTGTAGCATGAAAGTAACTTTTAGCACCCCCCCCCTCCCCTCCTCCTTTTAAAAGAAAAAGGAGAAAAATAAAGTAGTAACTAAATAATACTAATTAAAAAAAAAAAAAAAAAACCTTAAACAATTATTAACAAACACACCACCGTCTTCATCATCAGCACTAGAGATTATACAGACAGCCAGTGTTATGTTTTTTGATAGTTCATAGAGCAAACACTTGGACTCAGCAACTGCTAGTCTTTGATCCTAATCCGTCCTCCTTGCTCTATGATCTGGGATTACAAGTATGTTTCTCTCAAGAAACCCTACAATCTAATTGTGACCACACACTGACCACTTCGAATACAAGGCCAACACCGCTCTCGACCGACGCCTTATCTCGTCTGTCAGTCGTCGTCCGCTCCTCCCCCCCCCCCCCCACCACCGTGCTGACAGGTCCTATCACATCTTCGTCATACATGTGACAACCAGAGAAGTTAACTGGTCTCACCCGAGTTGACCGATCAATAGTCGATTAAATTATAATAATATTATATTAGATTTTTGGCCAATCAAAATACAGGATTTGTGACACAACCCTCAAGGCCGCTGTGACAAAACGCAGCTTGTTGTTTCCAACAATAGAGAAGAATGTAGTTATTACTCTGCTCTTTGTCATTGATTTTAGGCCAAGTCCTTTTAACAGACAAAAAACATTCAAGATTCATGCAGTTTTGTCACGTTGAGACGATCAATCAAGTGGTCACAACGAGTGAGTAATTTCTCAAACACATATTGATATGTACCAGCCAAAGGGTGAACACGTTTCATCGCGTAGTCTTAAGTGACTGACCAAAAAAACCAGTTAACTACACAAACGGGTTTGTCGTGTGATGTTTACATCTGTTAAAAGTCTGTCGTTGTTTTGTCAGCTACAGCTTGTGGGGATTTGACTGAACCGTTTACAATCTACGATCAAACCTTGTTATAACGTCAGGCTTGAGATTTCATGGAAAGAATGAGCTGGACGCTTTGAAATCAAAAAGCCATCCGTTGATTCCCATCACTGGAAAATAAAA
>NW_027626729.1:0-5807 GCF_034508935.2 Berghia stephanieae
GCGCGGCGCGCCGCGCGGGGCGACGGGCGGCGCGGCGCGCGCGGGGGGCGGGCGGGGCGCGGCCGGGGGCGGCGGAACGCCGCGGCGCGGCGGGCGGCCCGGGCGCGCGGCGGGGGGGCGGGCCCCGCGCGGGCCGGCGGGCCCGGGGCCCGGGGCGCGGGCCCCCCCCCGGGGGGGGCGCCCCGGCGCGCGGGGGCGGCGGGGGCCGCGGGCGGCGCGGGGGGCGCGCGGGGGGCGCGGGGCGCGGGGGGGCCCCCGGGGGCCCCCGCGCCGCGGGGGGGCGGCGCGGGGCCCCGGGGCGGGGCGGGCGCGCCGGGCCCCCCCGCGGGCGCGCCGGGGGGCGCGGGCGGCGCCGGGCGCCCGGCGTGGGCGGGGCCCGCGCCGCGCGCGCGCGGCGGGCCGCCCGCGGCGCCGCGGGGCGGCGCGCGGGGCCGCGGCCGGGGGGGGGCCCGCGGCGCGCGGGCCCCGGCGCGGGGCGCGCGGCCCCCGGGGCCCCGCGCGGGGCGGGGGCCGGGGGCGCGCGCGCGCGCGGGCGCGCGCGCCCCGGCCGGGGCCGGGGGCGCGGCGCGCGCGCCGCCCCGGGGGGCCCCCGGCGCGGGGGCGGCGCCGGCGGCCCCGCGCGCGCCGGGGCGCGGGCCCCCCGGGGGGGCCCCCGGGGGGGGGCCCGGGGCGCGCGGGGCGCCCCGGGGCGCGCGGCCCGGCGGGGGGCCGCGGGGGCGCGCGGCCGGCGCGGCCCCCGGCCCCGGGGGGCGCCGCCGGCGGGGGCGCGCCCGGGCGGGGGCGCCCGCGCCCCCGGCCCCCCGGGGGCGGGCCCCCGGGGGCGGCGCGGGGCGAGCCCGGGGCGGCGGGCGGGCGGGGGTCGGGGGGGCGCGCGGGGCCCCCGCGGGGCGGGCGGGCCCCGGGGGCGGGCGCGCCCCGGGCGCGCGGGGGCCCCGGGGGCGGGGGGCGGCGGGGGCCCCCCGCGGGGGCGGGCGGGCCCCGGCGGGGCGCGGGGCGCCGGGGGGGGCGCGGGGCCGGCGCGGGGGGCGCGCGCGCGCGGGCGCCGGGCGCGGGCGGCGGGGCCGCGCGCGGCGCGGGGGGCCCCCCGCGGGGGGGGCGGGCCGCGGCGCGCGCGGGGGGGCCCCCGGGGGCGGGGGGCGCCGCCCCGGGGGGGGCGCGCCGCGGGCGCCGCGGGGGCGCGGCCCCGGGGGGGCGCGGGGGGCGCGGCCCCGGGGGGGGGGCGGGGGCGCGGGCCGGGGCGGCGGGCGGGCGGCGGCGGGCGGGGGCGGGCGCGGCCCCCCCCGGGCGGCGCCGGCGCGGCCCGGCGGGGCCCCCCCGCGGCGGCGCGGGCCCCCCGCGGGGCCCCCGGGGCCCCCCGGGGCCCCGGGGGGGGCGCGGGGGGCGCGGCCCCCGGGGGGGGGGGCGGGCCCCCGGGGCGGGCGCGGGGCGCGCGCGCGCGCGGCCCCGCGGCGGGGCCCCGGGGGCGCGGGGCCCCGGGGCTCGGCCGGGGGGGGGCGCGGCCCCGGGCGGGGCGGCCCCGGGGGGGCGGCGGGGCGGCGTCGGCGGGCCCCCGGGGGGCCGGGCCCCGGGGGCGGGGGGGGCCCGGGGCGCGGCGCGGCGGGCCCCGCGGGGCGCGGCGCGCCGGCCCGGGGCCCCGGGGCCCGGGGGGGCCGCGCGCGGGGGCGCGGGGGCGGCGGGGCGCGCGGGGCGGCCGGGGCCGCGGGGCGGCCCGGGGCGCGGCGCGCCGGGCCCCGGGCCCCCGGGCGGCGCGGCGCGGGCGCGCGGCGGCGGGCCCCCCGGGGGGGCGGGGCGCGCGCGCGGCGCGCGGGGGGGGGCGGGCCGGGGCCCCGGGGGGCGTGCGCGCGCGGCCGGGCGGGCCCGGGGCGGCGCGCGGGGCCCCGGGCGGGGTCGGCGGGGCGCGCGGGGGCGGCGGGCCCCCGGCGGCGCGCCCCGGCGGGCGGGGCCCGGGGGCCCCGGGGCGGCCCCGGGCCCCGGGGCCCGGGGCCGGGGCGCCGCCCGGGGGGCGCCGCGCGCCGGGCGGGCCCCCGGGGCGCCGGCGGGCGGCCCTGGCCGGGCGCGCGGGGCCCCCCGGGCGGGGGGCGCGCGGGGCGCGGCCCGGGGCCGGGGGGGCCCCGGGGGGGGGCGCCCCGGGGGGGGGGCGGGGGGCGTCCCCGCGCGCGGCCCCGGGGGGCGCGGGGCGCGGCGCGGGCCGGGGGGCCCGCCCCGCGCGGGGGGGGGGGCGCGCGCGGCGCCGGGGGCGGGGGGCGGGGCGCCGCGCGCGCGGGCCCCCGCCGCCGGGCGGCCCGGGGGGCGCCGGCGGGCGGCGGCCGCGGGCGGCGGGCCCCCCCGGGCCCCGGGGCGCGCCGGGGGCGGGGCGCGGGCGCGGCGCGGGCGCGGGCGCGGCGCCCCGGGCGCGCGCGGCCCCCGGCGCCGGGGCGGCGCGCGGGGGCGGCGCGCGGCGGGCGCCCCCCCGGGCCCGGCGCGGGTGCGGGGCGGCCGGTGGGGGGGGCGCGGGGGGCGGGCCCCCCCCCGGGCGCCCCCGGGCCCCCGCGGGCCCCGGGGGGGGCGGGCCGGGCGCGCGGGGGCCGCGGCGGGGGCGCGCGGGCGCGGGCCCCCCGGGGGCGCGGGGCGCGGGGCCCCCGGGGCGGGGGCGCGGCGGGGGGGCGCCGGGGCGGCGCGGGGGCGCGGGGCGGCGCGGCGCCGCGGGGGGGGGGGGCGCCGGGCGGGGCGGGGGCGGGGGGCGGGGCGGGGCGGGGGCGGGGGGCGGGGGCCGGGCGGGGGGGGGGGGGGGGCACGGGCGGGGCGGGGCGGGGCGGGGGCCGGGGGCGGCGGCCGCGGGCGCTGGGGGCGGGGGGGGGGGGGGGGGGGGGGCCCCGGGGGCGGGGGCCCGGGCGGGCGGTCGGCCGGGGCCCCGGGGGTCGGCGCGCCGGGGGCGGGGGTCCGGGCGCGCGCGCGGCCGCGGGCGGGGCGGCGGGGCGCGGGGGGGGGCGCGGGGGGCGGGGGCGGGGCCGGGGGGGGGCGGCGGGCGCGGCGGGCGCTCGGGCGGCGGCGCCGGCGGCGGGCGAGCCCGGCCCGGCGGGGGCGGGGGGGGCGGGGGCGGGCGCGGGGTGGCGCGGGCGCGGCCGGGGGTGGGGGGCCGGGCGGGGCGGGCCGGGGGGGGGGCCCGGCGCACGGGGGCGGGGGGGGCGGGCGGGGGGCGGCGCGTGGGGGCCGCCGGGCGGGGCGGGGGGGGGCGGGGGGGGGGGCCCGGGGGGCCGGCGGCGGGGGCGCGGCGGCGGCGGGCCCGGGGCGGGCGGGGCGCCGGGGGCGGGGGGGCGGCGGGAAGGGTGCGGCGGGGCGGGCGTGCGCGCGGGCGCGTGGGGGCCCCCGGGCGGGGCCCGGGCCGGGGGGCGGCGGGGCGGGGGCGCGGCGGGGGGGGGGCGGCGGGGGGGCGGGGCGCCGGCGGGGGGGGGGGCCGGGCGGGGGGGGGGGGCGCGGGGGCCCCGGGGCGGGGCGGGGGCGGGGGCCGGGCGGGCCGAGGCGGGGCGGGGGCGGGGCGCGGGCGGGGTGGGCGGGGGGGCCGGGGGGGGGGGGGGGGGGGGGCGGGGCGCCGGGGGGGGGGGGGGGCGGGGGGGGCCGGGGGCGGGCGCGGGCGGGGGGGGGGGCGGGGGCCCGGGCGGCGGCGGGGCGCGGGGGTGGCGCGGGCGGGGCGCGGGCGCGGGGGGGGCGGGCGGGGGTGGGGGCCGGGGGGGCCCGGGCGGGGCGGGGCGGGGGGCGGGGGGGGGGGGGGCCGGCGGGCGGCGGGGTGGCCCGGGGGGGGCGGGTGGGGATGGGGGCCCGGGGCGGGGGGCGAGGGGGGGCGCGGCCCGGGGGGCGGGGGGGCGGGCGGGGGCGGGGCGGGGGCCCCGGGGGGGGGCGGGGCCGGGCCCCGGGGGGGCGGCCCCCGGGGCTTTGGCGCGGGGGGGGGGGGGGGGGGGGCGGGGGGCCGGGGGGGCGGGGGGCGGGCCGGGGCCCCCCCGGGGCCCCGGGCCCCCGGGGGGCCCGGGGGGGGCGGGGGCCGGGCCCGGGGGGGGGGGTCGGGGGGGGGCGGGGGCCCCCCCCGGGGGGGGCGGGGGGTCGGGGGGGCCGGGGGGGGGGGCGGGGCCGGGGGGGGCGGCGGGGGCGGGCGGGCGGGGGGGGCGGGGGGGCGGGGGGCCCCGGGGGGGGGGGGGGGCGGGGGGGGCGGGGTGGGCCGGGGGGGGGCGGGGGGGGGCCCCGGGGGGGGGGGGGGGGGGGGGGGGGGGCGGGGGGGGGGGGCCCCGGGCCCCGGGGGGCGCCGGGGCCCCCGGGGCCCGGGGGCCCGGGGGGGGGGGCCGGGGGGGGGGCCGGGGGGGGCCCCCCGGGGGCCCGGGGGGGGGGGGGGCGCCGCCGCCCGGGGCCGGGGGCCCGGGGGGCCGGGGGCCCCGGGGGGGGGCGGCGGGGGGCCCCCCGGGGGGGGGGGCCCCCGGGGGGCCGGCGGGGGGCCCGGGGGGGGGGGGGGCCCCGGGGGGGGGGGGGGCCCCGGGGGGGGCGGGGCGGGGGGGGCGGGTGGGGGCCCCGGGGGCCCCGGGGGGGGGGGGGGGGGGGGGGGGGGGGGGGGGGGCGGGCCCCGGGGGGGGGGCCCCCGGCCCCGGGGGGGCGGGGGGGGGGGGGGGGGGGGGGGGGGGCCGGCCCGGCCCCCGGGGGGGGGGGGGGGGGGGGGGGGGGGGCGGGGGGCGGGGCCCCCCCGGGGGGGGGCCCGGGGGGGGCCCGGGGGGCCCGGGGGGGCGCCGGGGCCGGGGGGGGGGGGGGCCCCCCCCGGGGGGGCGCGGCGGGGGGCGGGGGGTTCCCCCGGGCCCCCCCGGGGGGGGGGGGGGCGGCCCCGGGGCCCGGGGGGGGGGGGGCCGCGGGGGGGCGGGGCGGGGGCGGGGGGGCCCGGGCCCCCGGCGGGGGGGGGGCCGGGGGCCGGGGGTCCCGGGGGGCGGGCGTGGGGGCTCCCCGGGCCCCCGGGGGGGGGGCGGCCGGGCCCCCGGGGGGCGGGGCCCGGGGGGGGCGGGGGGCGCCCCGGGGGAGGCCCTTCCCCCGGGGGGGGGGGGGGCCGGGGGGGGGGCGCGGGGCCCGGGGGGGGGGGCGCGGGGGCCGGGGGGGGGCGGGCGGGGGGGGGGGGCGCCGCGGGGCGGGGGGGGGGGGGCCCCGGGGGGGGGCGGGCGGCCGGGCGGCCGGGGGGGGGGCCCCCCGGGGGGGGGCCCCCGGGGGGGGGGGCCCGGGGGGGGGGGCCGGCGGGGGGGGGGGGGGCGGGGGGGGGGGGCCCGGCCGCCCCGGGGGGGGGGCCCGGGGGGGGGCCGGGGGGGCGGGGGGGGGCGGGGCGGGGGGGGCGGGGGGGCCGCGGGGCCCGGGGGGGTCCCCGGGGCCCGGGGGGGGGGGGGGGGGGCCGGGGGGGGGGGAGGGCCCCGGGGGGGGGGGGGCGGGGGGCCGGGGGGGCCGGGGGGGCCCGGGGGGGGGGCCCGGGGGGCCCCGGGGGCCCCCCCCCGGGGGCGGGGCCCGGGGGGGCCGGGGGCCCCCGGGGCCGGCCCGCCGGGCCCGCCGCGCGCGCGGGGGCCGGGGGGCCGCGCCGGGGGGCCCGGGGCCGGCGCGCGGGGGCGCGGGGGGGCCGCGCGCCGGCGGCGTCCGCGCCGGCCCGCCGTCGGCGCGAGCCCGGGCGGCCCCGGCGGCGGGCGGCCGCGGCCGCGGCGGGGGGGGCGGGCCGGCGGGCGCGCCCGGGGCCGGGGCGGCGCGGCGGCGCGGCGCGCCCCCGCGGGGCCGCCGGCCCGGGCGCCCCGCGGCCGCGCGCCGGGGGGGCGCGCGGCGGCCGG
>NW_027626730.1:0-5807 GCF_034508935.2 Berghia stephanieae
AAAGACATTGTTTTTTTTTTTTTTTTTTTTTTTTCAAAAATCATCGCTGATGATGCACCAACTAATTATATAGGAAGTTCTGTGGCACTTGGAAAGCTCTGCATTATAGAGATTTTAACTTCATTGCATCACATTAATCTAGAACCGAATGCTATTGGCAAATTCATAAAAGCCTGAAAAATTGTGCGAATGTGTTATTTATTACACTGAGTTGGGCTTCAAAGTATCGAAGTGGAATACTGCTATAGTATAGCATAGTAGGCACTTGTTATTTCATTTGAGAGTAAATAATAATTTTTAAAAATTAAAGTGGACAGATTTTAAACTAAATTGATAGATAAAAATGTCAGAATTTATTTTTTTAAAGTTCTGGCTTGCATCGGACCATCACAACCAGAGAATTCGGAGCATCCGATCAATTGCCAAAAAGCCAGATTTCCGACTAAAGCAAGAAAAGTGGCATCCCAGTTAGAAGGTCCACTGGTGGATCCCAAAAAAAAATCTGAATTTTGTTACATATCGACCAGAATAATGGTGCATCAATCCAAAATAAGTTTTGCATACAATAAAGGCTCTACTAACTAATATAGTATTAATCATTAAACACTGTTCCTTTTAAAACTTTGACAACTTTCTCAAAGAATCTGATTCCACCAATCAAATCGAGTGCCATCTCAAAATTTTATTTCGTTGCCTTCCATTCATCTGTTTTTTTTGGGTTTTTTTTAGAAGAAGTGAATTAATATAATTCCAAATGTGTTCTCTTCGTTTAAAAAAAACCCAAAAAACATGTGCATTATTCCTATCCTTCTAGTTTCTTCCGACTTTTATCTGATTTCCCTTCTCTTACTTCCACCTAAGACATAGTATATTCGATGTCAAAAGTAGCAGTAGTAATGAAATTTTTTATATGATTGAAAGTTCTAAAAAAAAAAATCACTTCAATACATTTGTGTTGGTGGATCAAATATTTCGACAATTTTGTGCTCTAATCACATAATTATTGTTTTGAATATTTTTCAGGTGTGACAAATTAATTTTGATTGTAAGAACTAGTTTTTTATTCATCTGTTTCATAGTATATTTTTATTAATAAATGACTTTTTATATAAATACAACTCCTGATGGGAGTAAAATTACATATTACCATAAAGAATATAACTGCTTTTCTCTTTTTGGCTTAAAAAAAAAAGAAAAAGAAAGAAAGCAACAAAGCCCTCAATGTGGCCAAATAACTCACTCCTTCAACAGAGGCTGTGATGAGATGGGTGGTCTTTCCGTCCAAGTGTAGCTGACATTTCCCACCATGGTACTTGATCATACCCAAAGGCTCAAGATGTCCTCAGTCTCCAACTTATTTTTAAAATCATACAAAGCAAAAAGGAAAACAGAAAGGAATCTTTAATTCTATGGGTGGGTAAAAGCACAGAGGAAAATCTCAAAATGTGCCTTTATTTATTTATTTTTTTAAATCATAGTCATCAAGGTCCAAGGACCAATTTTTCTGAAATATTAAAGTATTAAAGACTCAAATTGCATGGTACAGACTTGCCAACCAACCTCAACCATTTGACAAGATTTATCATATTTTCCCTAATATTTATGCTCATTTTCTTGTATTCTTCCCAAAAAATCATAGTCAGATATAGGAAAATCCTGCAATTTCTATGACAATCTTTCTGCCTGGTTACTCAGGTTCTCATCGAGGTGGAAATGACATTTAATGACTTCAGCTATTCCACTTTTACCATTCATTTTCCCCTTTTTTGTTACAAACTGTTGACTTTCTGCATTTATCAATTTTAATCAACATTCCCATATTATCATATTTTGGACCTCAAAGCGTATTAAAATACGAGAAATCATACTGGGTGGTAAGCCGACATGCTACCCTTTGCTAGGACACTGGTCTATTGCAAAGAAATTTCTGCAAGATATAGCTGACCAAAAGCTAATCATTACTGGGGCTGAAAAGAGGGGGTAGCAACAAAGACTATTCCCCTGATTTAAAGTTAGATCCCTGAACACGAGCCCAGAGTGATAACAATTTAACATATTCAAAGCACAAGCCCCACTTGCATTTTATAAAACTAAAAATAATTCTGAAAACTTATCTGAAGTTGACCAAAAAATAATTTGAAGATTGAGTAAAATGAAACTAACACATAACCCTGGCCTTGACCTTTACATCCTATTTACTTTACAATAATACTTGACATTTTTTTAACTCCTAGGTTACTTGTTTGCAGCTAAAATATAATTCCATTCAATATAATGATTAGTTTTAAAGTCATTAATCATAAATGAATCCAAAAATATCCTTTACAAGGTGTTATAGAAGAAGAAATCCTTCAAAGTTGAAAGTCTTATCGCAGGCAACAGACAAAAAATAAATGTAACTATTTCAGAGACGCCATTCTAGATTTGCAAAAAAAAAAGATGAAAATAGTTGAAAAGGAGGAAATAGTGTGCGAAGCGTAGAATTTCAAATAAATCGGCCTACACTGATGTTCTTAATTTCTTAACACCATAATTTTAGCTTATATTTAAAAGTTATTTAGTTACCCTAAAATATTCATCATTTGAGACAAAAAAATCTAATTTCTTACTCTAAGAAGATCAACAAGCTTAAGGGATGGAGGATGAGGAAGGGGAGGAATTTGCAATCCTTCGTGACCCAAAATACATGACCATTTATTTACCATATTTCTATGAATGTCACTTTAAAATTCTTCTGAAGCAATGAAGTGTGATTCACATTGGTCATGCATTCATTTCTTAGAAAAAAAGACACATTTCCAATCATTTTCTTATTTTGGTGAAAACAAAGAGAGAATTGGGGAAAAAAACCCAACTAGTTGGCCAATTTTTGACTTTTAAACAAATTATATATACCAATTACATCTGTATAAATGGTAAAACTGAATTAAGTGCCTAAGAACTGAAAAACCTCAACTCACCTGATACGGGGGAGCTACAACTTTAGAGAAAAGTCGACCTTCCAAGGAGAAAGCTTCAAGTCTTAAAACTCATTAAGGAATTTCATAAAGGAAGTAATAGACAACCAAATATATAAATTTTACAGACTCTACTATGACCCTTTACACAAACACATAGTCCGACCCCTTTCTGAGAGCTGAACGCCACTAAAAAGACATTATGTACTTACTTTTTTCTATTTTGAAGGTGATTGGAAAATATACCGAGAGTTTTTATAACACTGAATTCCATAAATATACGGAAAATTGGCAACCTGTGATTATTTTAACGAAGTCTAGATTCCAAACTAATAGATCTATAATGGGTTGAAAACAATTCAGTCTCAGTTCACTTTTCTATCTAAATCCCAAATTCATAGATCTCTAGTCAATGCGTGTTACTTTCTTGACCCATCTATGAGTCTTGGGAGGCATTAATGATTCATTTTTTTTTCTAAACAGAAACCATTTGGGTTTTTCTTTAAAATCTAAACAGAGAAACCATTCATTGTAAAATAGGTGTTATTATAATGCTACGCTTAAAATGTTAACTGTATGTAATACACTAATAATAATATTCTATGTCAGGTGAAAACACAGAATTTTTGTTTCAAGAGATAAATATAAATGCGGCATACATATGTTCAACTTGAATCTTTTAAGGTTGTACCCCTGCAAATTCTAAGACACTGTTCACTTTAAGTTTAAGTGTTTTGTTATAACATTGCAGCTCTATACTCTTGCATTTCTTAGCCCCCCATTACTGTTCATAAAAATGGGCATACCTGCTAGAAATAATGATAATAATAAATTATCATCATCACCATAATAATAATAATAATAATAATAATAATTATTATTATTATTATTATTATTATTATTATCATATCATAACCATTGTTATTTAACAGAAAAGGATACAGAAGCTGTTTGCCACATCTTACAGACAGTGATACCCAGTCACTCTGGAGGATTGGAAGAAAAGAAAAAAAATTGCCGTTAATATTCCATATTATTTAAATTTCTATTCTTAAAAACCATACTGAGAGTGAGAAGCAGTAAGCCCATCAATGCCATAAGGGCGATGGGGAAGACTTTATCCCGGCATTAAATTCATAATAAGAGTGTTAGCAGTTTGTTACCATTTGGAAAAGGATAAATGTGCAAGTGCAAGTAGTTTTTGTCACAGCTAAGTTATATAAGTGCTGGGTGCATGGTAAGGTTGGAGAGCACTTACAGAGAAGAAAGGGGCAGGGGGAGGTAAGTGAAAAAAGAAAAAAGTATAAAATAAATTACCCAGATCTGAAACCAGTACATAATAATATTCATGCTCTTTTTACTATTACAAAACCTGAAATTTCAGATGTGCTCAGACTCAGATAGTTATCCTACAACACATTGCTTGAAAGTGTGATCAACCTAACAAAATTTACTTATTTCTAAATTGAAAAGAAAAAAACAATGCTAGCTATCGATACCTGGGAGAGAAAGAAAAAGTCTCAAAATGATATTGGAAATATTACGTACTAACTTCAACTCTGACAGAAGCAAGCTACTTAAATTATTTGAATTTGAAACTAAAACATGATGTTAAAATAAATCAATTATAATATAGAATAAATAAGACCAAAAATTATTTTTTTAAAATCTGACGTGCATGACGACAAACCAAGTTCTGGCAGAGACTGAACTCACTGAAACAATTGGAAGCTCAAATAATTCTTTGGCCTCAGAGTAGTCGTCTGCTTGAGTGGTATCGGCAATCACATGGCTGACCATCTCACTGAGGTAAGAATCCATCCGTCCTCCATGTTTGTCTAGCAACCATTTTATCTGGCAAGAAGTTAGAAATGAATAAATGATTCACTATACAATACAGGGTCCCATATTACATTTATATAATAGATGACTAGGATGTATATTGCTGTCCCTCCAGGAAAATGCCACCGCATCCGCATACTTTGCCTTCCGCATGTCTTTGCCGCATATTTCGTCTTTTTATTCATTTATTTTTTAAAATTAAAGATAAAAGTCTTCTTTTTCGCATATTTCACCTTTTTTTTAAATTGGGGTTTTGGCAATTAAAAAAAAAAACACTGGCATACGAATTGGGCTAATTAAATAACTAGTGGTAGGGGAGGACAAGCCCGGTGACAGGCGGTCGCTCGAAAAAACTGGCTGGTCCTATTTTCCTGAGCGATTAGCGATGGATCGGGGTGTGGCAGTATAGAAAAGTGGACAATTTTTTTTTACTCGGATTTTCGCTGTTTTTGACTTGTTCAGATTTTGTTCAGCGTCAAATTTGCAATAGGTTTTGATACCACAACCTACTTTTTTCATACAAAGGTAGACCAGATAACATTGTAAGGTTAAGAGAAATTGATTTTTTTTAAATTAGTTTTCTTTATCTTCTATGACTGATAATGTTAATGATACCTAACAGTATTTATCATTAACGCTAATAATAATATAATTGTTGCATAACTTCATATTTGCATTTTTTTTCTTTTAGGTATTCAGATGCCCAATTGCATACCTGCCACTGCCAACCCATAGTGAGAAAAAAATTGGATGCTTCTTTAAAAAAAATAGGAGTCTAGGGAAAAAAATGGGGTAAGCAATGATAAGAGGAAAAAAACAAAAAAAATTACCCTAAGTGTAGCGGCACAAGCATCTATAAAATATAACCCGCAAACAACAATATTTGAGGTGAACTGGCTGACGAATGTATGAGGTATGAATGTGCCAAGGTGAGGTCTGAATAATATGTGCAATTGTAAATGACAATCCTTTCCCTTCAGTCAAGGGGAAACAAAACTGATTCTATAA
>NW_027626731.1:0-5806 GCF_034508935.2 Berghia stephanieae
GATTCATAACATTCAAATTTTTAATTCTTCCCAAAAAGGGTCGTGCTAATATTTTTACCATCCACTGGGATTTGAAGCCTAATGTACTTTGTATTTTTGGTTTTGTTTATGTTGTGTTGGCCAGGAAGGGTTTGAGCGTAGCCATCGTTAACTTATAGCCTGACACTAGACCGTGGCCTTCGTAAAGTTATATTTTCAATAGTTCAACCAATGAACTAAATGTTTACATGACCTACAAAGACAACTCACAAAGGGCGGTGCAAAAACAAATAATGACGTCAAACTGCCAGTCCTTTTGGTTTTTCAGTGTCAGGCAATATAACATAACGATGGCTACGCTAGAACCCTCTGGGACTTATAGTTTTGACGTCAATTGTTAGGTTTTTGCACCGTTGTCGTTAGTAGAACTCAAGGAATCAAGTGATTCCTTTGGGTTTTGAACTATTGAAACAACTCACGATTTTCTTTTTGGGTGAAAGACTTGTCTTTTGGCCCTTAATATTTTACCAGTGTCAGGCTATAGATAGAATGCGCTTGCCAAGGAGTTCACAACTTTGGCCATCCGGAAGTAAACGGACCAACACACAAACTCTGTGTAACCATGAACTTTTATAGCCCCTGGTTAATACAGTTTAGTGAGGACAACTCACAAACGCGGATGGCAAAAACAATAACAAAGGCCCTGAGTGACGTCATCTGCATACTATCTATAGAAGTTTCGAAAGATGACGTCACTCAGGTCTTTGTTTTTTGCCATCCGCGTTTATGAAAAATGCTCACTGAACTGTTTAACCTGACTATAAACGTTCAGGGATACACACAATTTTTTTTTGGTTGGTCCGTTATACTTCCGGATGGCAATGTTTGAGCTTCTTAGCCAAGCGCATACTATCTATAAGTTTGCGATGGCTGCGGTATGAGCCCATGTTTGTTTGTTTGTTTTTGGAATTGTTATATTCATTTTTGTTTTATTTTGTAATAAAATAGGTTGGGCTTTTGTGTAAAGACCCTTGATTAAAACACACGATTTATTTCGTCGTGACGATGTAGCCGAATTGTCTCTAATTATATTATATTATTATTATTATTATTAAAAATTATTATTATTATATAATTATTATTATTATTATTATTATTATTATTATTATTATTATTATCTCACAGATTTTTTTTTCTTTGAAGAATTGAGTTACATCCTTGAAATAACCTCGTTTTTTCTCAAATCGATAAAAAATCGGATTTAACAATCAATCAAAAGAAGAAAAAAAGATAAAAAAGAAAATAACCACTCTGGAGTATATCGTGCAATATTAAGAAAAAAAATCGTGAGCAGTTATATAGAGCAATATATCCACGAAATATGCTCAAAGAAATTTACAAGGGTCCCTAGCCAACAGCAACATAATTTAATATTTAGGACGAGACATGACGCTTATTATGCGATATTACATTTTTTTTTTTCCCACAGAGACAATGTTGTTAACGGCCAGGTACTCATTTTACAACCCGAAATACATGAGGAATGTGAGTAAAGAGCTTTTTCCAAGGACCAAAATTTGCGCCGCTCAGAGTGGAACTCGGTCCTTCGGACCGTCCAGTCCGAAGGTGAGTCTCATACCACAAGACCACATAGCCGCACACTGTTAGGCACCCTCAATATATTTTTATCCTTCTTCTGCACAGCAATTCGTGTAATTCTATTGTTTATTTAGTCATCACCTAAACACTGCATTTAAAATGGTGATGGGCTTAGTTAACATTTGAGACAAAAGTTCAAAAAAATAAACTAGATATCTACATGAGCATAAAATTACTAAATTTTCATTTTGAATAAAATTCAATGGTCTCAGTCTATTTAATAATGTCACATAGTGAAATTTTTAAATTTATTTAGTAAATATTCTGCTAGATTTCATCTTCTAAAACGGTCATATTTGGTTGGCATTGGCATAGCCCTATTGAATTCAAAATTCCCCAAATTCTTCAAAATATTTCAAAATTCAAAAATTTCTGACATACCCCCTAAAAAACGGTAATAAAATGGAATGACTAAAAAGCTCAAATCGAATTTTAAACACTGAATATAAATAACTTGAATTAAGTTAAAATGTTTTATTGAGGGCAATTGGTACCTAAAAGGAGAAAAATGAAACCTCATATTTTAGGGTATTTTGGCTTTTAAAAACATGTTTTGTCATATGGTTTGAGTATATTATTCCTCTTAGTGGAATTTTGTGCTGGTGTACACTGATTGTGTGCTCTTGGAATCTACATCTGTTCCCTTTTTGACCATTTCCCCCCATGACTCACTTTCCCCTTTTGGGGTACACTGATGGTGTGCTCTTGGAATCTACATCCGTTCCCTTTTTGTACCATTACCCTATTACTCACTTTTTCCCTTAAGTCCTTTTAATTGTACATCTTGAATGTTTTTACTGTTCCAATTTCAACCCTTTTTACTGGCGTTGATATGAGCTAAATGTTTGTACGCGCCGTAAACCATTCAAAACTAAGAAAAAAGTCACTTTTATTGTAATATTTTACCTACTCTTGAATGGAAAAAACTATTTCCAAATTTGTGGTAACTAGATGGTGCTCAACCAAAACAACAATTAAAAAATGCTCGAACCCTCAACAAGCAACACTAAACAGAAAAAAAGAAATTTTTCATCACTTGCCCACACTGAAAGAAATTTTTAACCATTCCTATTTTTATACTAAAATTTAGATTAATGTTATCTTGTATCAAGAACGATTTTCTTTGATCATCAACATGTTAAATGAAACATTTCGTCCATCACTCACAGTTCATTTTATAGACTTTTGGGCCCTTTAGCAGCCCATTAAAATTTTAATTATATATAAATATATATATAATATATATATTTTATATATATATATATATATATATATATATATTAAATTAAAATGCTTTTGTGGGGATTAACTTTGGGTCCCGTACAGCTGTTGTCAATGTCTTGCGAACTGTAATAATATACGATATAAAAACATAAAATACTATGAAAAACAGATAATCTTGTATAATCATGATTAGTTATTGATCGTTAACTATATGTACTCTGCTTTATGATTTTTTCATAAAAAGTTTTTTTGTTCATAAACATTCTTAAATTTTGCCCAAGGCGTCACTTTGGTGTAATGTCAAAAATGAAATAGATAAAGATATAAAATGCTTAAATTTAAGTTTGATTTTAAGTTAAAGAACCAAAACTTACTCGAATGAGGGCATTTATTTAGATTCAAATTATATAACTTGATGCTTAAAATTGAATTTTAGCACTAAGTTCATCCCGAAAAAATGCCATGGGGATTCAATAGCTCAGTTGGTAGAGCACTAGCTTCACACAAAGGGACCAAGGTCGAGATTTTGAACTGATCCTCCTGTTCCCCCCCAGCGGTGATTGGGTGACTGGGTCTGTTAGATCTAGCGGAATGTACTTTGAGTCCCATCAAAATGGTACAAGCAATTGTTATTATCCATTTCATGCTATAGAAACCGGGATAAACTCCGTCGCGTAATGGCTCTGAAAGACTACTTTTTATAAAAGAATTATACAAAATGAATCGAACAGTTTTTAAAAAAAAAAAAATACCAAAACCAGAACGTTTTTAGCGTCAAAACCCTTCATTCGCCAACAACAACAATAACAACATAAAAATATATAAAAATTAAAAAATTTATTTAAAAAACCCCAATAGACTAAAGAAATGTAACTTTTTGAACTGTTTTTTTTTTTTCTTTCTTTCCTTTTTTTTTTTTTGTTTTGTTTTTGATTTTGATGAAGAAGGGTTTTGAGCCGAAACGTTCCTATTTGTAATTTATTTTCTTTTTTTTTCTTTTTTGGGAAACTGTTTATTCACGTTTTTTATACTTTTTACAGACCACAGCTTCAAACACTTAGATCATTTTGTTTTTTAAAAACCCAAAATTTTTTTAAGTGGATTCCCCACACATCTGATCAAAAATAACAGGGACTCACATTTTTTGTTTATTTTTTGTCCTTTTTCGTTTAACTTAAACGTATGATTGTAATGAAAAATTCAAAGGCTCTTTTCTATACAAAATTTTAGGGTTGGGCTTTTCTTCTGGGGATACCTTGAGAAATACTATTATCGTATAATCAAATAAACATTTTTAACACCCCATGCTTGTTGTTTCCTTTTTTTGGTTAAAAACTGTAAGAATCTGTGAGACCATAACATCAAAGGATTGTTAATCATGGCGAATGACTATTAATGATGATGATGAGATAGATGAGACGAGATGATGATAGTGATGATAAATTTATTATTATTTTATTATTATTTATTATTTTTATTATTATTATTAATTTTTTTATTTTTTTTTTGTCTTTTTATTTTATTATTATTATTATCACATAGTAGTAATAGTATAGTAGTATAGTAGTAGTAGTAGTAGTGTAGTAGAGTTAGTATGTAGTGTGAAATAATAGTAAGAAATATATTTAGGGATTAAATTTTTTTAAATTAAAAATTTTTATTTTTTTTTTTATTATATTAAATTTTTATTTTTATTATTTTAATTTTTTAATTATTATTATTTTATTATTAGTATTAGTATATAGTAGTACTAGAGTAGTCGTAGTAGTAGTATAGTAGTATATAAGTATAGTAGTATTAGTATGTAGGTAGTATAGTATAAGTGATAGTAAGTAGTATAGTGTTGTTGTTGTTGTTGTAGTGTACATAGTATAGTCGTAGTTGCAGTAGTCGAGTAGTGTAGTATAGTATATTTGTGTGTTAGTAGTAGTATTTTTTAAGGGTAGTAGTGGTAGTAGTATAGTATAGTAGTAGTAGTAGTAGTAGTAGTATTAGTATTTGTAGTATAGTGAGTAATTGTTTTTATTGTTGTTGTGGAATAATGGGGGTGATTGAAGAGGAAGAAATTTGAAAAAGTATAGAAAAATAAAATGAGATCGTTTGTTACTTTTTGTAATTAACTATCTTAAATAAACCGTGCAAGGGGTTAAAGGGCTTTAAAAGACACAAAGGAAAAATGCCTAATATGTCAATCACAATAAAACGGGGCATCGGGTATAAAGTTTTAAATATTTCCATCCCACAGCACGTTAAAATGTTACTTATTTTTCCCAAATGTTTTCCCTCCACCTTTTTATGACACAACTTAGGGTTTTGGGTAACAATATTTTGGAAAATTTAAGCCTTTTAACGATGCTCTGCAACTTTTGGGAATGTATCATGATTTTAATCCCCCCCCCCCCCCGGAAATATGTACTGACATACTTTTCATTCTGATTGAGTCATTTTTTTGAAGAGCAAGAAATTCACCTATAATTTTATGTCAGAAGTAATTCGTCTTTTGAAATCCCGGTTAGCGGACTTTTTTTCTGGGGGAGTCATAAACCAAAGGGGGTTCTTCCCTTGGGGGAATAAAGAATCATTTATGTGATGCACCATTCTCTTTTTTTTCGACATCAAAACGATTTTGATGCTGTCGTAGTTGTAACAAATATAAAGTTAGATAAGCACGAAAACCCGCCAAAAACCCCTCTGGGTTTTCAAAATGAACCGTCGCCTCTTCGTAATGCCAGGGGTTTTGTGGGGTCGTGGCGGGGCATTGTGGGTGCTTTGGGGGTTCGTTGTGCTGTTTTGGAAAAACGCATACGTAAAGCCTAGTCAGTCGGGCAAGTCTTGAATTTGGAATGAAAAATCTGGATCAAAAAAGTTTTCGACGAGTTCGTCTCTTGTTTCAGCATTTACAACTTTCCTGGAGATGAAGGGGGAATTGTTTTTTTTTTTATTT
>NW_027626732.1:2500-5805 GCF_034508935.2 Berghia stephanieae
TTGGTTTGTTTTTTCTTTTTGTTTTTTGTCTTTTTCTTTTATTATTTTGGGGGGGGGAAAGGGGGGGGGGGGGTATTCTTTTTTTTTTTTTTCTAATCGTTACAGACGAAATGCTAGGGGAAATTTTGGGCAAATTTTGGAATGGGGGATATGAAGATAGATGGTGGATGGATGGAGGATGATGGATGGATGGATGGTTAATGGGTGATAGATAGATTGAGGAGAGACAAATAGAGAGAAAAGAAAAAGAAAGAAATGAAAGGAAGGAGAGGAAAAACAAAGTAAAAAGATAGATAGATATATAGATATAGATAGATAGATGAAATTTATTGAAGATAGAAGATAATAAAATTGATAGAAATAGTGATATAGATAGATATAGATAAAATAGATAGACAAATAGTAGATAGAAATAGAAGATAGATAGATAGAAGATGATAATAGATAAAGATGTAGTGAAGACAAATAGAGAAGAAAAAAAATAAAGAAAAGAAGAGAGAGAGAATATGGGGGGGGGGGGGAGGTTGTGACTGCCACAGAAAAAGCATTCGATTTCATATAGATTTAGTTTGAATCAAAAAAATAGCGGGGTGGGGGAGGGGCGTGGGAATCTACGGGGGGGGTTTAAAAACAGAAAAAATGATTGGGTTTTTGTATTTTTTCCCAGAATTTGTGGGTGGCCGGGGGGGAGGGGCGTAGGGAAGTCTTACGAGGGGGTTTAAGAACAAAAAAAAAATTTGTGGTTTGTATTTTTGGCCAGATATTTTGTGGGTGGCCGGGGGGGGGGGGGGGGAGGAAATTACAGGGGGTTTAAAAACAGAAAAAAAAAAATTGTATTTTGTATTTTTGGCCAGATAGGTGGGGGGCCGTGGGGAGGGCGGGGAAAGTCTTACGATTGGGGGTTAAGAACAGAAAAAAATAATTTGGGGTTTTTGTTTTTTCCCAAATTTTTTGGGGATGGCCGGGGGGGGGGGGGGGGGGGGGGGGGGGGGGGGGGGGGGGGGGGGGGGGGGGGGGGGGGGGGGGGGAAGGGGGGGGGGGGGGTGGGGGGGGGGGGGGGGGGAAGGGGGGGTGGAAGCGTCACCCCAAGACCCCCATGCGAAAAAATCATCTAAATCAACAACAACACTAGCAACAGCAGCAGCAACATTGTGTGTTTAAACCAAACATAAA
This sequence comes from Berghia stephanieae, assembly GCF_034508935.2. NCBI lineage: Eukaryota > Metazoa > Mollusca > Gastropoda > Nudibranchia > Aeolidiidae > Berghia > Berghia stephanieae. The sequence continues at coordinate 3,674 of NW_027626732.1, forward strand.
GAGCAGTAACATCAAAGTGCATTTATTTCTTTATTAAATAACATCAACATCTGTCTGTACCGGGGGGTGCCCAGAATAACAAAAAAATAGCTACGCGACGAAAAAATTAAGTCTGATAAGTCTCACAAACCTATCCTTCAGAGTCGAATCGGTGAAAATAAAAGGGGATAATTTGTCCCCTATGATTTAAATCAAAAGGGATAATTTTCTCCTATAAAAAAAAATCAGAAGCTAAATTTTATCCAAGGGGTGTAAATAAAAGGGGGCTTTTTTTCATGATTTTTTGAATGTTAAAACAACCAACGACGTTTACGGCTTTTTTGAATTTTAAAATTTTGTTGCTACAAACTAAACTAGTGATTTCCATTTTAGTCTTTGAAAAATAAAGTGTTAACATTTAAAAAAAAAGTAACTCCGTCCCCTGCCGGGATCGGAAATCGGGGTTTTTCTGGAACAGTTCAAAATTTTAAATTTTAGTGGATTTTGAAGGGTTTCCAATTATTGCGTAATTAAAATGAACAAGAACATTTCTTTTTTTTCGTTGAAAATATTAATTGAATCGAAAAAAAGAAAATCAAATTTTGGTTATTTCTAACACCCCGGAACTCGTAAATCACAATGGATGGTTAGTCAAGTTTTTTGAATATTTAAGACAAATCATGGTGAATAGAAGATGATGATGATGAGAGCAAAGAGATGGTGATGGAGAGGGGGAGAAATGGGGAGAGGGGTGGGGTGGTGAAAAGTGGTGATGATGTGATGGGGATATGAGAATCAAAAGCGACTAAATTATATTTTAATTAACACAATAAGATGATCAGGGTTTGGTGGTGAGGGGTGGTGAGGGTAGATGAGATGATGAAAATGGGGGGGAAAAGATGATGATGATTGGATGAAAAGAGATAAAATGAGATGATGATATGATATGGATGATGATGATGAGATGATTATGAGAAGAGCAAAAACGCTAATTGTATGTTAAATTGACACAAAAGGAACTAGAAAAGGAATAAAAAAAACCGCAAATCAACAACATAGGCATTAAAAATACAAGGGATAATTTTATAATAAAAAATAATGTTAAATCTTATTTAGATTAAACTCCATACATCACACTCTAGCCTTTAAAAAACACTTTACAAAGTCAAAAGAAAACTAAAAGGGGAAAAACACACACACAACACACACACACACAGCACACAATCTCTCCTCTATCTCTTCCCCTCTCCCTCTCTCCCTCCCTCTGATCCCTCTCTCCTCCTCTCTCCTCTCTCTCCCTTTCCCCTTCCCCCTCTTTCCACCATTCATTTACTCCTTTAATCCGTCTATTTTCTTTCCCTCTTCCGCCCCTTTTCATATTTATCTCTAAACCCCACTTTCTCTCGCTCTGCTCCTGTGGAGAGGGTATATTCAGATTTTATATAGCGCAAAATCCCTAAACTGCTCAAAGCGCTTTTACCCTGGGCCCTGACCAACAAACCGTAAAAGGGAAAGGGGAACATGACGCCTGTTAAACGTACATATTCAATTTTTTTCCGACATAGACAAAAACGTTAACTTTCCCGGTACAATTTTACACCTATACGGTGAGTAAGTTATACAGAGCCTTTTTCCAAGACTCCTAGCCCGAGCGAGCAAGGGCCAAACCCAGGACCTTCCCCCATCCGAAAAAGATGTCAACCACAAAAAACCACATAGCCACACATGAGCATATTTATATATTATTGCTCGTGAATCCCTGTTTTTCCCCTTTGACGAGTCCCTTTTTCTAAGTTTTTTCCCCTTTCTCTGTCTCCTCGGTTTTTGTTTTTTGTTTGTTTTTTTAAAGGGTTTTAAGCGCTTGCAACACATTAAGGTCATATCAACGCTAGAATAGGAAGAAAATGGGGAAAGTAAAAAGTTTTAGAATTTAATTTAAAACATCCAAGAAAAGGTAAGGCAAAGGGGAAATGTAAAATAGGAAACAGGTGTAGATTTCCCAAAGCACACTACAAAGTACTTTGTTTGAGATACTAAAAGCTAATCCCGATACAACACAGGGCCCCCCCAAAGAGAACACACCTAAAAGTTTTCAAATCATATAATAATAAAACAAAACTACAGTGCATAACAAAGATGGGAAAAAAATAAAT
>NW_027626733.1:0-45761 GCF_034508935.2 Berghia stephanieae
GGGAAAAAGGGGGGGAGGAGGAAGGAAGAAGAAGGCGGGGAGGAAGAAGGAGAAAAGAAAAGAAGGAAAGGGAGGAAGAAGGAGAGGAGGGAAAGAAGAAGGGGAAGGGGAAAGAAGAAGGGGAGGAGGAGGAGAGGGGGGGAAGGGGGAAAGGAAGGAAAAAAAAGGGAGGGAGAAGGAGGGATTAAAGGGGAAAAGAGGGAGGGGAGGAGAAGGGAGGAGTGGAAGAGAAAGAAGGAGGAGGAGGAGGAAGAAGAAGAGAAGATAAGAGAAAGGAGGAGAAGAGGAGAGGAATTAAGAAGGAGGAGGAAGAAGGAGGAGGAGAAGGAAGAAGGAGGGGAGGAGGAGGGGGGAAAGGGAAAAAGAGGAGGAGGAGAGAAAGATAAAGGGAAATGAAGAGGAGGAGGATGAGGTGTGGTAGAAAGTAAGGAAGGAGAAGAAGGAGAAGGTGGAAGATGATAGGAAGAGAAAGGGAGAAGTATTGGTTTTTATCAAGTGTGTCTTATACAGTGGGTGAATTGCAAGATTAATGGTTGTTACACTTTCATCTCACGTCTGAGAATTAAATTTTACCCGATAAAACCGTTGAAAAGTCTAAACATAGCCCTGACTGTTTGGCTTTTAGAACTTGATTCAAACGTAATCATAACAAAAAAACATATACGAGGGTACGACGATTTGATTCTTAATTGTTACATAAAATAAAACAACGGCCTTTTACAACGTCCTGTTTCCAGAACAAGTCAATGAATTCAACCTTAACCCCAAATTTCCCGACATAATAAGCTAAAATGCCTTCTCTCCCCGCCCATTGGTCGAAAATCTGTGGTGCTGGCAATGATAAGTGGAGACGTGTAGAAACCAGAATTAGAGCGAGTTGGTTGTCCATGCCTCCAAACTGGGCGTGATATTATTATCGTATTATTAGCTGTACATCGTCTCCAAAACACAGCCATAGATTTTTGGAAGTTCATTTCATAATAAGATATTCAAACGGTTTTAGGTCCAGGTCACTCTGACCCACTCCACACAATACAAGATTTTTTCGTCCCCAAACCCAAACTTCAATATCTGGGAAATCCGTTTCACAACATATGTCCCCCTATAACTTCCAAAACGGTGTTATGTTGGGTAAATCAGAAAGAAAAAAGGGGTTGAAAAGTAAACGATTTGGTGTTAAATGTGAATTCTCGTTTCTGTCAGTTTACTTCCTTACTTATCCCTTTTGGGTAGCAAACAAAACTGGGGGGGGGGGGGATTTTTTTCAGTTTTGGGGGTTATTTTGTCATTGTCCCCCCGACGATCTACTAGTTTTTTATGGGCTTTTCTCTCTTTTGCCCCCTTCCCCCCCAGGGGCTCCAAAGGGGTGGGCCCCCCCCCTTTTCCCCTTTTTTAAGGGGGGGGGTCCAAACTTTAGGGCTTCCCCTTGTGGAAAGGCCTCGAATCCATTTTGTAGAATGTCCAGTAGTTTTTTATATTTAAAAAATTTCTTTAATTTAAAATTTAAAAACTCGCCACTATTAAAAGTTTTTTTCAGTTTTTTTAAAAGTTTTTAATCTTTCTTTAATAGTGGTGTAGCGCATGGTACACCTCCCAAAATTAATTTTTGTAAAACCCAAAATTCTAAAATTTCCCCCGCCTTTTTTGGGGAATGTCTTTCCCGTCCACCTGCCGTTTTTAGTTTTTTTTGGACAGGGAAAGATGTCCACCCGCCGTTTTGTTTACGGCAGTGGGGAAAACGTTTTCCATCTGCCCGTTTAGTTACTGGGGCATTGGAAGGGCGATGGGCCACCTGCCGCCCGGGTTTTTTAAGGACAGTGGAAACGATTTTCCCCCTGCGTTTTGTTACAGGGGCAGTGGGGAAACGAAAGTCCAACCCGCCCTTTTTGTAATGGACGTGGAAGGGCGATGTCCACCTGTCGTTAAAATTTCGGACGTGGAAGGGCGATTTCCATCTGCCGTTTAGTTACTGGGGGGGGGGGGGGCAGTGGAAGCGTTTTCCCCCTGCGAAAAAGTTAAATGGGGCAAATTGGGTAAAAACGATGCCCCCTGCCGTTTTGTTAATGGACAATGGAAGAGGTGTCCACTGCCCGTTTAGTTATTGGGGCAGTGGAAGACTATGTCCACCTGCCAGTATTGGGAAAGGACAGTGGAAGCGATGTCCCCCCTGCCAGGGGTTTTTTAAAGGACGTGGGAAAAGGGGGATGTTTCCCCCTGCCCGTTTAAAATTGGAAAAATGGGAAGACGATGTCCCCCTTTCCAGTTTATTTATGGACAGTGGAAAACGTTTTCCACCTGGGGTTTTGTTTCTGGACATTGGAAGACCCATTTTCCCCCGGGCCCGTTAGTTATGGACAGGGAAAAACGATGTCCAAATGGTTTATTTTTCTGGACATTTGAGACGATGTCCACCTGCCCGTTTAGTTAATGGACAGTGGGGAAAACGATGTCCCCTGCCGTTTAATTTTTGGAAAAGTGGAAAGGACAAAGTCCAACCCGCCCGTTTAATTTAATGGGGCAGTGGAAAAACGTTGTCAACCCGCCCGTTTAGGTTTTTTCTGAACAAAGGAAAAAACCCTGCCATCTGCCCGTTTAGTTACAGGGGCAGTGGAAGCGATTGTTTCCCCCTAAACCCGGTTTTGTTTTTCTGGGGGCAGTGGGGAAAACGTTTTTCCCCTACCGTTTAGTTACTGGACCAATTTTGGGAAAAAGAGGGCCAAATGCAGTTTAGTTATGGCCAAAAGGGGAAAACGATGTCCACCTGCCGTTTTTGTTATTGGTAGTGGAAAACTATGTTCCCAAATGCAGTTTTGTTAAAAGGGCGTGGAAAGGCGATTCCACCTGCCGTTTTTTACGGGGCAGTGGAAAACGATGTCCCCCCCGCCCGTTTAGTTAATGGGGCAGTGGAAACGATGTCCAAACCCGCCCGTTTTTTTACTGGGACAGTGGAAGCCCAGGGCCACCTGCAAATTTAGTTTGGACGTGGAAAACCCATGTTCACCCGCCCGTTTAGTTATGGACAGTGGAAGAAGTGTCCCCTTTCCAGTTTTGTTAATGGACATTGGAAGACGAGGGCCAAACCCGGGCCCGTCTAGTTACTGGGACAGTGGGGAAGAAGATGGGCCACCGCCGTTTAGTTATTTGGGCTGTAGAAGACGATGTTCCCCCCTGCCAGTTTTGTTAATGGAAGTGGAAGACGATGTCCCATGCCTTTTAGTTTCTGGACAAATGGAGGGCCCCTTTTCACTGCCCGGGTTTTTTTACTGGACATTGGAAGACGATGTACCTGCGTCTAGTTTATGGGGGCAGAAAAAGAAAACTGGAAAGAGAGGGAATTTTTTCCAACCCCCAGTTTAGTTTTGGACAGGGAAGACGTGTCCCCCGCCAGTTTAATTACTGGACAGTGGAAGACGGGGTTTGGGGGTCAACCTGGGCCCGTTTAAATTTTTTGGGCAGTGGAAGACAAAGTTTCCCCCTGCCCGTTTTTGTTTATGGGCTTTGGGAAAACCGGTCCAACCCGCCGTTTAGTTACGGGCAGTTTGGGGTCATGGCCCCTGCCCGTTTATTTTTGGGGGAAAGGAAGGGCATTCATTGCCGTTTAGTTAGGACAGGGAAAACGATGTCCCCCTGCCAGTTTTTGTTATGGACCCGTGGAAGGCGTATCCCCCCGCCCGTTTATTTTTCTGGACGTGGGAAGGGGATGTCCCCCCGGAGTTTAGTTTCTTGGAATTTGGAAAAACGATGTCCCCCCGCCAGGGTTTTTTTCTGGACAGTGGAAGACGATGTCCCTGCCCGTTTAAATTAAAGGACGTGGAAAACGGTTTTCCCCCTGCGTTTGTTATGGACAAATGGAAAACCCCCCATTTTTACCAAAAAATGCCCGGGTTTATTTTCGGGACAGTGGAAAAACGATGTCCACTGGAAAAGTTTAGTTTTGGACAGTTGGGAAAAATGTCCCCCTTTCCAGTTTAATTACTGGGACAAATGGAAAGGGCAAAGTTCCCCCTGCCAGGGTTTTTTTACTGGGACGTGGAAAGGGCTAAAAAATGGAACCTGCCACCCAGTTTAGTTTCAGGACAGTGGAAGGGATGTCCCTCCGGGTTTTGTTTTGGACGTGGAAAAACGTTTTCCCCCTACAGGGTTTGGTTTTCTGGACTTGGAAAACAATGCCCCCTGCCAGTTTAGTTTCGGAAAATGGAAGCGATGTCCCCTGCCAGTTTTGTTTTTTTGGAAGTGGAAAACATTTCCCCCTGCCCGTTTTGTTTTGGACGTGGAAAGGGCGATGTCCCTTCCCTGCCAGTCAGTTTAGTTTATGGACCTGGGAAGACGATGTAAAACCCGCCAAATTTAATTTTCCGGGCAGTGGAAAACGTTTTCCAAATGCCCGTTTTGTTTATGGGACAGTTGGTTTTTTTTGGAAAAAGATGCCCCCTGCCAGTTTAATTACGGACAAAAACCCCAATGGAATGGCAAGATTTTTCCCCCGGGAGTTTAGTTAAAGGACAGTGGGGAAGACGTGTTTTTTTCCCCTGAGTTTTTGGGTTTCTGGACGTGGGGAAAGGGCGATGCCCTGCAAATTTAGTTAAGGACTGGGAAGGGCGTGTCACCTGCCGTTTAGTTTTAAAGGACAGTGGAAAAACGATGTTCCAAATGCAGGTTTTTGGGTTTGGACTGGGAAGGGCGATTTTCCAACCCGAAGTTTTGTTCTGGACAGTGGAAGACGATGTTACCCTGGGTTTTTTCTGGGAAATTTCCCCCCTTTAATTTTAAAAAAAAAATTCCACCCCAAATTTATTTTTTGGTGGAAATTAAAATTAAATTTTTGGGAAAAAATTAAACATGGGCCCTATCCGTTTTTGGGGGGGAAAGGGTTTCCCCAAAAAATTAAATAAAATTTCCCCTGCCGTTTTTATGGGGCCTTTAAAGGTTATTTTAGTTACGGCTTGGGGGGAAAGATTTTTCCCCTTTTACGGGCAGTAGATTCCAATTTTTTTATCTCTTGTCCTTCCAGAAATTCTTCATGGAAAATTCCACTCCTTTTTTGGAATTCTTTTATAATTTTTTTTTTCCCCATTTTTCCAAAAGAAGGAGTTTCTGGGGAAATTTGCCCAAAAAATGGAAAACAAGGTTTTAAAAAATTGGGGCAATCCCCAAACCCTTTTTTAAAATAAAAATTTTTGGCCTTTTTTTCTTGGGGTTGTCCATGCCTTTTATTATGGGCTTTAAGGGAATTTTACCTGCCCAAACAAAAACAGATGGTTTTTTGGGCTGGGGGAATTTTAATATTTGTTCTACAAAAAATGCCCGATTGTTGGGGGAAAAAGTTCCTTTTTTTCTAAAAATTCCCCTCCTTTTTTTTTGCTTTAATTTGGGGGGAAAAATGCCCCCTGAATTTGTTAAAAGGATTTTCATTTTTATTACAAAATTCCCCCTTTTGTTTGGGGGAAGAATGTTGGGTTGCTAATGGGGGGTCCCCTTTTTCATTTAAACTTTTTTGGAATGAAAACCTTCGGTTTCCTTTTAAAAACAAAAACTTTAACAATTTCGTTTTGTGGATAAAACTTTTAAAAATTAAATGTCATTAACTTTTGGGTTACAAAATAAAATTTTCCCTTTTTTGCAAAAATGTTTTTAAGCCTTTCATTTAATTTGAACACATAGATTAAATTCCCAAAACCTTCTCCTCTTTCCCCAATTTTCCCTCCTTTTCTTTTTTTCTATTTTTCCTTTTCTGTGTGGTGTGTTTGTTTGTTCAATCTTCTTAAAATTTTCTTCTTTTCCTTTCTCTCTCTTTTTGTTTGTGGGGGTTGGGGGTTATTTTTTTTCCTTTTTGTTTTTCTAATCCCCTTTTTTTTCTATTCCCCCTTTTCTTGTGTTTTTTGTGTTTTTTTTTTGGGTGTGTCTTATCTTTTTTTTCTTTTTAAATTCTTTTCCCCTCCTCTTTCCCTTTTCTTTTTTCTTCCTGTGTCCTAAAACTCCTTCTTTTTTAGTTTTTCTCTTTTACTCTCTCTTTTCTTTACTCTCTCTTTGTGTGTTTTTGTGTGTGTGTTTTTTTATCTTTTTCTTTCTCTTTTCCTTTTTTCTCTTTTCCCCTTTGTGTGTGTGTGTGTGTGTTTGTGTGTGTCTATCTTTTTACGTTTTTTCTCTCCTCTCTCTTTTTTTTAACTCTCTCTCCTTTTTTCTCTCTCTCTTCTTTTCTGTGGGGTGTGTGGGTGTCTATCTCTCTTACGTTTTTTTCTCTTTTTTTCTTTTTTAACCCTTTCCCCTTTTTGGTGTGTGTGTGGTTTTTTTTCTAACTTTTACGCTCTCTTTTTTTTTTTGTGTTTCTTTTTCTCTCCTTTTTCTTCTTCTCTCTTCTCTTTCTTTCTCTCTTTTTTTTTGTCTTCTCTCTTTTCCTTTATCCTCTTTTTTTGGTTTTTTCTTTTTATCTCTCTTTTTTGTTTTTCTCATTTTCTGCCCTTTTTCCCCTTTTTTTCTCTTTTGTCTCTTTTTTTGTTGTTTTGTTGTTTTGTTGTTTGGTTGTTGTTTTTTGTGTTTTGGGTTTTGTTGTTGTGTGTTTGTGTTTTTGTGTTTTGGGGTGGGTGTTGTGGTTTTTGTTGTTGTTTTTGGTGTGTTTTTTGTTTTTTGTTTGGTGTTTGTTGTGTTTTGGTTGTTTTGGTTTTTTGTTATGTGTGTGTTGTTTGTTTTTTGTGTGTTTGTTGTTGTTTTTTTGTGTGGTTTGTTTGTTGTTTTTGTGTTTGTGTTTTTTTTGTTTTTGTGTGTTTTTTGTTGTTGTTTGTGGTGTTTGGTTTGTTGTTGGTGTTGTTTTGTTTTGTGTTGGGTTTTTTTGTTGGGTTTTTTGTGTTTTGTTTTTTTTGTTTGTGTTGTTTTTGATTGTTGTTTTTGTTTTTTGTGTGTGTGTTTTTTGTTGTTTGTTGCATGTGGTTTTGTTTTGTAGTGTGTTTTTTTGAAAGTTTTGAGTGTGTATGTGTGTTTGTTTTCGTGTGTGTGTATGTGTGTTTGTTGCATGTGTGTGTTTATGTGGGGGTTTTTTGCTGTGGGTTTTATGTGTGTTTGTTGCATGTTTTTGGTGTTTGTGTGTTTTTTGTGATGGTGTGGTGTGTGTGTTTGTTGCTTTTGTGTGTGGGGTGTGTTTGTTGAAGTGTTGGGGTATGTGTTTTGTTGCCCTGTGTTGTGTGTGTGTTTTGTTTTTTTGTGTGTGTGTGTGTGTGTTTGTTGCCCTGTGTGTTTTTTTTGTGTTTGTTGATGTGTGAGTTTTGGGGGTGTGTGTTGTTGCATGTGTGTGGTGTGTGTGTTTGTTGCTGTGTGTGTATTTGTGTTTTTTTGGGATGTGTGTGTATGTGGGTTTTTTGCATGTGTGTGTGTGTATGTGTGTTTTTGATGTGTGAGGTGTTTGTGTTTTTTGTTGCATGTGTGTGTGAAAGTGTGTTTGTTGCATGTGTGTGAAAGTGTGGTTTTTTGCATGTTGGGGTAAAGTGTGTTTGTTGGGTTTTTTGTGTTTGTTTTGTTTGTTGATGTTTTGGGGGTGTTTGTTTGTTGCATGTGTGTGTGTTTTGTTTTTTTGCATGTGTGTGGTGTGTGTTTTTGCTTTATTAATAAAATTTTTTTTTTAAATTTTGATAGGGGGTTTTGAATCCGAACTATTTGTTTTAAATGACTAGTATTTAATTTGTCAATATTATTTTATTTGTAATTTTTAGTATAAGCAGGAAAATACATCAAAAATTTGATCTTTAAAAAGCTGTTTTATAAAAAAAAGATTTAATCTTGATTTAAATTTTGTGAGAGGGCCCTCAATAAAAGGTTGGAAAATTTGCCAAATTTTTTTTATTTAAATTTTAAAGGTTGTGCAAACTCCCTTTTAAAAAAAGAAAAAAAAAAAGTTGTTTTATGTTGTTAAAGTCTTTGGGCTAGATAGCTGTATTTAAAAAATGATAGATTTAATTATGGGAATTCAATGCGTTATTGAATTGGCATTCTACGGGGAAAAATAAAATTAGAAAAGGGCTCTAATAAATTGTTAAATTTTCGATTTCTGGCCCAAAAAAAATTCCTAAAATTTTTGGGTTTTAAAAAAATTTTTTAAAAAAACCGGGGGAAAATTTAAAAAATTTTAAAAAGGGTGTATATTATTTTAAACAGGTTACAGGAAAAAAATCCCGATTGTTTTTTTTAAAAAATTCTGTATAAACAATTTGTATGCAATTTTTGTATTTAGTTTTTGTAATTTGGCTTATCACCACTCAAGGTGGGATTCAAAAGATTAATTTCTATTTCTTTTAAAATTTCAACTAAAGTGTTTTTACGCCGTGAACAGGACCTTTCCAGGATTCGACTTAGTGGTTTTCTAGAATTTCCAAATTTTTAAAGGGGTTTGTGGTGTATTGTAGGTTAACCAAAACATCCACATCGAGGGGTAAAAAAACCGAGGTCTGAAAATCCGAAAAAACCCCTTTTACCAAAATTTTAAAAGGGTTTTTAATGGGAAATTTTGCGTCATTTTTTTCCCTTTATGGTTTTCCCCATCACCACGAACCCCTTTAGTCTTCTCATTTTCCATAATTGCGTCATTTTTTTCCCTTAAAGATTTTCCCCCTTCCACGACCCCCCCTTTGGGGAATTTTTCATTCCCTTAACCATAATTTGGCCGTTTTAAATTTTTTGGGTTTTTTGATTTTTTCCCCCATCACCCCGGACCCCGGCTTTCTTAAGATCTTTTTTTCTTTCCCCCCCAAATTTTACATAATTGCGTCATTTTTTTTTTTAGGGTTTCCACCCTCCCACGACCGCTTCTAGTCTCTTCATTACCCTATTTTCGTATTTTTTCCCTCTGATTTCCAACCCTTTACCACGACCCCTTCTAATCTTAAACATTTTATAATTGCGTCATTTTTTCCCCTCAAAGATTTTCCCCATCCCCCGACCGTTCGAGTCTTCATCATTACCATAATTTTCCTTGCACGCCAAACGAGAAAACTTTTTGGGGTTTTTTAATTTTATTTTTTTTTCTTTTGGGGGTTGGCAACTATTTGTGGGAAAACGGTCAGGAAATGTGTGTTTTTAAAGGGGGGGGTTTGGGGGAGGGAGAGGGTTTGGGGGGGAAATTTATGAAAGTTGGAGTGGGGCAGGTGTTTCGGTGGCGTTGTTTTTGTTTTTTTTTCCCTTTTTTTCCCCCAGGGCGGGTTTAGAAAAAAGTTTAGTAAGGCCTTTTCCAGGTTCAACTAGGCCCGAGCGGGCGAAAAACTGGAAACCCCAAGGGGGCGGATTTCAAATTTTAATAAAAACCCAAAAACCCCTTAAAATAAAAAAACCCCCCCAAAAATATATTAAACAAAAAAACAAAAAAAAAAAAAAAAAAAAAACCCCCCCCCCCCCCAAAAAAAAAAAAAAAACAAAAAAACCCTTAAATTTATTAAAATCCCACAAAAAAAAAACACTCCCCAAAAAACCCAAAAAAAAAAAAAAAAACACCCCCCCCCCAAACCCCCCAAAACAAAAACCCCCAAAAAACCCCCCAAAAAAAAACCAAAAAAAACCTCAAAAAAATAAAAAAACAACAACCACAAAAAAAATAAACCCCAAAAAAAAAACCCTCAAACCCAAAAAATTCAAAAAAACACCATTTCCCCAACACAACCAAAAAAACACCAACACACAAAACAACACCACCACCAAACAACAAAAACCAACAAAAATTTTCAAAACCAACAACCACACCCCAAACAAACCACTAACCAACAAAAAACCAAAAAATAAAAAAACAACAAACCACCAAAAAAAACAACAACAACAAAACAACAAAAAAACAACCCACCACAAAACAACAACAAAACCACCCAACAAAAAACTTCATCACAAAAAAAAAAACCTTAAAAAAAAAATCACAAAAAACAAAAACCACACCACCAAAAACCAACAAAAAAACACAACACAAAAAACCCACCAAAACAAAAAAAACCACAACCACAAAATTAACAACCAAAAAACCACAACACACTAAAAAAACAACAACCAACCAAAACCACCTACATCAAAAAAACACTAAAAAAAAACTAAAAAAACAATCTCCCAAAAAACCCCTTAACCCCCCAAAAAAAAAATTTTCAAATATTCTTCTTCTTCTTCTTCTTCTTCTTCTTCTTCTTCTCTCTTCTTCTTCTTCTTCTTCTTCTTCTTCTTCTTCTCTTCTTCTTCTTCTTCTTCTTCTTTCTTCTTCTTCTTCTTCTTCTTCTTCTTCTTCTTCTTCTTCTTCTTCTTCTTCTTCTTCTTCTTTCTTCTTCTTCTTCTTCTTCTTCTTCTTCTTCTTCTTCTTCTTCTTCTTCTTCTTCTCTTCTTCTTCTTCTTCTTCTTCTTCTTCTTCTTCTTCTTTCTTCTTCTCTTCTTCTTCTTCTTCTCTTCTTCTTCTTCTTTCTTCTCTTCTTCTTCTTCTTCTTCTTCTTCTTCCTTCTTCTCTTCTTCTTCTTTCTTCTTCTTCTTCTTCTCTTCTTCTTCTTCTTCTTCTTCTTCTTCTTCTTCTTCTTCTTCTTCTTCTTCTTCTTCTTCTTCTCTTCTTCTTCTTCTTCTTCTTCTTCTTCTTCTTCTTCTTCTTCTCTCTTCTTCTTCTTCTTCTTCTCTTCTTCTTCTTCTTCTTCTTTCTTCTTCTTCTTCTTCTTCTTCTCTTCTTCTTCTTCTTCTTCTTCTTCTTCTTCTTCTTCTTCTTCTTCTTCTTCTTCTTCTTCTTCTTCTTCTTCTTCTTCTTCTTCTCTTGCCCTTTTTATCATGTCCCTTCTTGCTTTCTTTCCGTCTTTATTTATTTTATTTAACTTTACAGCCCGGTTGAAAATAATAATCATGGAGACCTGGAGCGTAACCTTCGTGGTGTTTAGTCCCGCTCATAGGATATGTGACGTCACGGGCGTCGGCCCAGAACGAAGCGAGTGGAGAGAGAGAGAGAGAGAGAGAGAGAGAGAGAGAGAGAGAGAGAGAGAGAGTAATTTATATATCTATGCATATTAGTTCTTTGAGTGTGTTCGTGCGTGTGTTTTAATTGTTAGTATGTTGTTTTTCTTGTTATTTTAATTTCGTTTGTTTGTTGTTGTTTATTTGTCAACTAAATCTTCAACCAAATATGAAATCTTTTATTTCTCTAATCATGAACAGCAGATCCTTCTCATCTGAGTTACTGAATAATTGTGCGGCTTTGTGATCTAGTGGTATGGCACTTGCTTTCGGATAGGAAGGTCCTGGGTTCGAGCCTCGCGCTCGGCGCATAGTTGAGTCCTTGGAAAAGGCTCTTTACTCACATTCTCTCACCGTACTCAGGTGTAAAATGAGTACCTGGCCGTTAACAGCGTTGTCTTTGTCCGAAAAATTGTAATATCCCCTAACAAGCGTTATGTCCCGTCCTACATGTTAAATGTTGCTGTTGACCAGGGACCCCTTGTAAAGCGTTTTGAGCACATTTAGTGGATATTGCGCTATATAAAGCTCAATTTAAAAATGTAATAATAATTCAGCTGCGGGCTTCGAACCGGCAACGGCTGTGTACAAAATACTGAATCAACAACAAAAACAAAAACAATAACAACAAAACAACAACAAAACAAAAACAATAACAACAAAACAACAACAAAACAAAAACAAAAACAACAACAACAACAACAAAAACAATAACAACAAAACAACAACAAAACAAAAACAATAGCAACAACAACAACAACAAAACAACAACAAAACAAAAATAAAAACAACAACAACAACAACAAAAACAATAACAACAAAACAACAACAAAACAAAAACAATAACAACAACAACAACAACAAAACAACAACAAAACAAAAACAAAAACAACAACAACAAAACAAAAACAATAACAACAAAACAACAACAAAACAAAAACAATAACAACAACAAAAACAAAAACAATAACAACAACAACAACAACAACAAAACAAAAACAATAACAACAACAACAACAAAACAAAATCCACAACAACATCAAAACGGTGTAAATGCAAATTTAAATTTAAAAAAGAAGTGCGACACTTTGAGGAGAAAATGGTAAATTTGCTGTACCAGCCAACTAGATCAATAAACTTGTGACTCTTCTTATTATGTGCATTTCCTAAGGCCTATTAAAGAGATTTTGGTTGTAATACTATGTCCTAATTATAGTACTAGGGTCCAATCTGGTGAACATCGTGAAAGGAAAAACTATCTGGCACATCTTTAGCATTAGCTCAATAAGGTCTTCCAAAAAATCCCTGGTAGGTATTATATCCTTTTGGTGAATGTTTTTAACTTTCTTGTACTGCATTTCCTTCTGTGCCAGACACTTTCTTAGAGTAATTGTTAAGTAAAATATTGATTGTGGGTTTCAATTCTTCTTGTACTGCCATTTCCTTCTGTGCCAGACACTTTCTTAGAGTAATTGTTAAGTAAAATATTGATTGTGGGTTTCAATGCTTTCTTCAGAGTTTCCTCCAGACTTGTTTCACACGACTCACAATTAAACCAGTGAAATCATTTCTGTCCACGTGACTCAGTATCAGCTCCATCATGACACGTCTTTGGTTATCACATCTTAAAAATCTATCTTCGATTTCTGTATTCCCTGTGATAGCTTGAAAAATCCTGAAAACAATTGTGACAATGACCAAAACGGATTGCGACGGCCAGACTAGTCCTGAATATCATGAAAATAATTGTGACAATGTCCAAAACGGATTGCGATGGCCAGACTAGTCCTGAAATATCATGAAAATAATTGTGACAATGTCCAAAACGGATTGCGATGGCCAGACTAGTCCTGAAATATCATGAAAATGATTGTGACAATGTCCAAAACGGATTGCGATGGCCAGACTAGATTGTGTAAACATTCAAAACAAGGCGACCTAAAGTTGATTTAATCATCCTTGGATTCTCATTGGTGACTATTTTGAGCGTCAAAGTCCTCTGTCAAGAGTTTGAAGAGAACTGGAATTGTCGTCGAGCTCCAGATTCAACCATTTTGCTGGAACTATAATTTCAGCGGTGTGTCTTTTTACGAAACCCGCCGAAACCCGACGGATCCCAACAAAGTTATGGGAAGTAGGTGGCAGTGGGGAGTGAACCTAGAACTCAGGGAAGTGTACACAATTGGGGAGTGAACCTGGGACTGGGTTTCGGCGGGTTTCGGCGGGTTTCGTAAAAAAGACACACCCTAATTTGAGACCTGCACATTTCACAGGATGTTGTTTTACATCATTTTCACGCTGCTTATCCAGCAATAAAAAAACAAGAACTTGGGATTGTTGAGGTGTCATGTCAATGCTCTCACATTCTTGAAGGCAATTTGAAAAAGAATCAAATTCGTTGTTTCTGTATTGAATGTCTGAAGAAGAATCAGTGTGTATGGTGTCTGTCAAATCTTTCAAAGCGATCGTTCCTTTGATGCAGATACAAGGGTCAATACACTCATCAGTTTTAACCTTTTCTCACCTTCTAATACTTGTCTTACTGATACATGGGAATTGGATCCACTAAGCTAGCGATACTGACTAAAACGAAATTCGAGATTGTCAGTCAGTTTGAAACTTTCCAAGGAGACTTACTTACTTACTTACTTTCCAAGGAGAATGTATCGAAAATTGTTATTAGTGATCAAATGTGGACAACGCTCAAAAATAGACTCGACGGTATTTGTCAAAGCAAACACGGTCTCGTTAGAAAGGCTTCCTGCTCTGGGTCTGGATAGCCAAGATCCATCCCAAGCCTCAAGCCAGTTAACAACATCAGAGAGAAACGTGACATTCTTGTCATCCATCTTTCTATTGGGTTGACAATCATCATTTCCCAGTCGTCGAACATATTTCATGGGGTGTTTTACATAAAGAATGGTCCAGAGTTTGGAAATAATATTGATGAATTCGATTGTGCCTTTTGTGTCCACATTCCACTCTTCCTCGTAATGACTGAGGGCCACAGCATTCCTGACATCAAAAACTTTCATCACGAGATTCACATTTTGCCTCTCGGGATTTGGAAGGGTGGGGAGGGAGGGGGGGGGGGGGGTTTGGGTACATAGATTTGTTATTGAGTGCAGGGCTAACTTTACTGGTGATGATTTTCTGTGTTGTAGAGTTTACCAAGGACACGCATGGAGGCGCCATGGCTTGTCTTACACGTTGAGTGTTATTGTTATAAAAGCTTTGAAGACATTTAGATGTTGGTCATTCTAATAATAATAATAATAATAATAATAATAATAATAATAATAATAATAATAATAATAATAATAATAATAATAATAATAATAATAATAATAAAATAAGAAGAAGAAGAAGAAGAAGAAGAAGAAGAAGAAGAAGAAGAAGAAGAATATTAACAACAATAATGATGATGATGATGATGATGATGATGATGATGATGATGATGATGATGATGATGATGATGATGATGATGATGATGATGTGACGATGATAATAATAATAATAATAATAATATAATAATAATAATAATAATAATAATAATAATAATAATAATAATAATAATAATAATAATAATAATATATGATGAGATGATGATGATGATGATGATGATGATGATGATGATGATGATGATGATGATGATGATGATGATGATGATAATAATATAATAATAATAATAATAATAATGATAATAGTAATAATAATAATAATAATAATAATAATAATAATAATAATAATAATAATAATAATAATAATAATAATAATAATAATAATAATAATAATAATAATAATGATAATAAAAATAACAACAACAACAACAACAACAACAACAACAACAAGAAAAAGAAGAAGAAGAAGAAAAAGAAGAAAAGAAGAAGAAGAAGAAGAAGAGAGAAGAAGAGAAGAAAAGAAGAAGAAGAAGAAGAAGAAGAAGAAGAAGAAGAAGAAGAAGAAGAAGAAGAACAACAACAACAACAACAACAACAACAACAACAACAACAACAACAACAACAAGAGCTGGATTTCCCTGGGAAATTGGGTAGACGTCTATTTCGAATCGATAACTAACTTTTTCTTGGAAATATAGTTGTCTCCAATGATTACCGGGCAGATTTAATAACTACCAGATATTTTTTATTGTGCAACGCCAAATTAAATTTCAGCCGTAATTACATTTCACTAAAGACAAGTTTGTCCCCATGGAAAAACATGATTATGATTTTTCAAGGGAAAAACTTTGAATGAAAGAAAGAGAACGACGAGAAGTGTTTTACTTTGTCAGTTTATATTAGTTGGTCTTTAATTGTCTAGATGTTCGTCGATATCGAAGTGGCGTTAAAAGTTTCTTTAGGTCTGGCATTGAAGAACTGTTATTTTATATATTATATTTTATTTCATCTTATTTCATTTATATTATTCTATTTTATTAATTTTGTTTTATACCTCACATTATATAGTTTGTCCAAATTTAAAATAACGTCATTTCCTTTTGTCTCATCTTCCCCCCCCCCCCCCCCCACCCTCTTCCTATAAATCTTAGAGTCAATAAAAGCCGAGTTCAATCAATGTTCAGATTGCCTGATAATTTTAGCCATCTCTTAACCTCACGACTTTAGTTCAAAACAAACAATCTGGCATTTGGTGGGCGTATTCAACACGTGATCCAATCCTGATACCTGTCTGGTGGGTAGAGTCTTTGCGCACGTCATTGCGTGTCGGCAGTGAAGACGACATTTGTTCTATGCACGTAATTTACGTGAATTTAAGATTTTTCATTGCTACACAGACGTAAGTACGTGGTCATATTGGACATAACGCTGTATACACATAATGTATGAAACGTATTTACATAGACCACTGACCTATTTAATTATTAATGCTGAAATGAAGATAAAAATAGACATCAATCTTCATTTTCTTAAGGTTCTGATTTAGAAGAGGTGAACATTGAATGGCTTCGGATGGAGACAGTACACCCTGTTGACGTTTCGAGTGTAACCCTTCATCAGGAAACCAATACGTAAAGGGGTATTGAAAATAAACTAAAACTAAAAGAAGTTTTGTTCTTTTTGATGAAAATTTGTCTCTGAGCAAACATCATCTTCTAATGGTGCTCAAATTCCTATGTTATGACGATGAGCAAACATCATCTTCTAATGGTGCTCAAATTCCTATGTTATGACGATGAGCAAACATCCGCTTCTAATGGTGCTCAAATTCCTATGTTATGACGATGAGCAAACATCATCTTCTAATGGTGCTCAAATTCCTATGTTATGACGATGAGCAAACATCAGCTTCTAATGGTACTCACACTACAATGTTATGACGATCTATCCAGACCTCATTATTATTATTATTATTATTATCATTATTATTATTATTATTATTATTATTATTATTATTATTATTATTATTATTATTATTATTATTGTTATTATTATTATTATCATCATTATTATTATCTATTATTATTATTATTATTATTATTATTATTATTATTATTATTATTATATTATTATTATTATTATTATTATTATTATTATTTCTAACTTACACCTTTCGGTTTTCGTCTGTTTTATTTAGTATTTCGATTATCTCTGTCTTCAGACAGTGGCCATCGCTCTAACCCCCCCCCCCCCCAACCCCCAACAACTCATACCAACACCCCCCCCCCCACACCCCACAACTCATACCACCACCCCCCCCCCCCCCCCACAACTCATACCAACACCCCCCCCCACCCCACAACTCATACCAACACCCCCCCACCCCACAACTCATATCAACACACCCCCCCCCACCCCACAACTCATACCAACACCCCCCCCCCCACAACTCATACCAACACCCCCCCCCCACACACAACTCATACAAACACCCCCCCCCCACCCCACAACTCATACCAACACCCCCCCCCCCACCCCACAACTCATACCAACATCCCCCCCCCCTCCAACTCATACCAACACCTCCCCCCCCCACCCCACATCTCAGGCATTCTTTCCAACCACCATTAGAACTACAACAACAACAACAACAACAACTACTACTACTACTACTACTACTACTACTACTACTACTACTACTACTACTACTACTACTACTACCACTACTACTACTACTACTACTACACTACTACTACTACTACTACTACTACTACTACTACTACTACTACTACTACTACTACTACTACTACTACTACTACTACTACTATACTACTACTACTACTACTACTACTACTACTACTCTACTACTACTACTACACTACTACAATTATAGCATTTATTGTGTCTTCCTGTTTCTTTTCCCCAAATATGCAAACAACATAAAATGCAAGAAAAAGTATTGGAAGGCGTATTATTATTATGAGGTTACATGATGACGTGTTTCTCACTGACCGCCAAAAATCAGAATAACTGACCGCCAAAATAAGAAAAATAGTTGAATCAACTGAACTCTCAACGCAAACGGCGATGGTTGCGATTTCGTGCTTCTAGAACATTTGGCTTTCCCTCCAGGTCACCAAATGTATGCATTCATGCCCAACGTTGCTATGTGCACCTAATTACGTGTATATATATCGAGGCCGCCGTCATGTGACTAAGCCACTCCCTGTCGCCTCACCTCAACATTCAATAGATTGCCAGTTACTCTGATCGTCTCGTCGTCGACACAAGTCAGACATCTTGTTGGGATCCTAACTTCATTGTTTCTATTGACACCAGTACACGGAATTCGATACTTACGTGAGTATCTACATCAATAGTTCACACTCACTAATATCATCGCTTTGACATGCTATCATTTCCTATTTTTATCTTTGCTTTAGAACGACGTTACTTGTGCACATTGGTTTATACTACAGCCTTCTCTGACGACTTTTGGTTACAAGATGTCACCGATTACAATTTTATAAGTCTATAGATTCAGAACTTATTAGGCGGCCGTTTTATGTTATCATTTAATAATAATAATAATAATATAATAACAATAATAATAATAATAATAATAATAATAATAATAATAATAATAATAATAAAATAATAATAATAATAATAATAATAATAATAAAATAATAATAATAATAATAATAATAATAATAATAATAATAATAATAATAATAATAATAATAATAATTTTAATAATAATAATAATAATAATAATAATAATAATAATAATAATAATAATGATGATGATGATGATGATGATGATGATGATGATGATGATGATGATAATAATAATAATAATAATAATAAGTTGGTCCCTATAATATAATTCCTACCCGACACCGAAATTGATTTAAGCAAAACCCAACGTGTACATATTTGTAGGTCTGATAATGGAAATTGTTATGGCCTCATCATTACAATGGAAATACTCTCCAACCCACGCAGAATGTTGTCCATGACAAAAGTGTTAAAACAGGCCCATAATTGGGTTCTGTCTGCAGACCTGAAAATGTGTGCATGGAGGTTAAAACTGAAACAGTCATGTCGTTATTAACCAGTGCTGGGATTACCCGCCCAAATCATTACTCGGGTAATACCCGGGTAGTGGTCTGATTACCCGTCCAAATCATTACTCGGGTAATACCCGGGTAATGGTCTGATTACCCGCCCAAATCATTACTCGGGTAATACCCGGGTAGTGGTCTGATTACCCGTCCAAATTATTACTCGGGTAATACCCGGGTAGTGGTCTGATTACCCGCCCAAATCATTACTCGGGTAATACCAGGGTAGTGGTCTGATTACCCGCCCAAATCATTACTCGGGTAATACCCGGGTAGTTGTCTGATTACCCGCCCAAATCATTACTCGGGTAATACCCGGGTAGTGGTCTGATTACCCGGGTAGTGGTCTGATTACCCGTCCAAATCATTACTCGGGTAATACCCGGGTAGTGGTCTGATTACCCGCCCAAATCATTACTCGGGTAATACCCGGGTAGTGGTCTGATTACCCGCCCAAATCATTACTCGAGTAATACCCGGGTAGTGGTCTGATTACCCGGGTACCCGCGGTAGGAGTGACTTTTTGACCAAAAATATTGTTTTTGTGAAGGGGGGGGGGGGCTTTTTTTTATTCTTTACATTTTTTTAATTCATTTATTATTTATTATTTATTACAACAAACGAAACGAAACTGAAGTAAGAAACAAGGACAATTAATTAGAATGAATCCAAAATAAATAAATAAATTTTACAAATACCGGAGATTCCTTTAAAAGATAAGAACTAATATAGTGTTCATCTGTTGATTCCAAAATTGAATCAAATCTGAGTGTTAACAAATAAAACAACAAAATCAATGTCATTGAAAAATAAAGGAGGAAAATCTGTAAATGTAAATATGTCAGATGAAAATTGTATTACATCCAATTATCACTCTCAGTTCGGTTTCCATTTGTTGAAACGGGTACCCGCTACCCGGTGTGTCTTTTTTACGAAACCCGCCCAAAACCGCCGAAACCCGAAGAATCCCGACAAATTTATGGGAAGTAGGTAGCAGTGGGGAGTGAACCTGGAACTCAGGGAAGTGTACACCATTGGGGAGTGAACCTGGGACTGGGTTTCGGCGGGTTTCGTAAAAAAGAACTTGTGCTTTATTACGAAACCCGCCGAAACCCGGCAAAACCCGACAATATCCAGCAAAGTTATGGGAAGTAGACAACGGTGGGGAGTGAACCCGAGACTCAGGGAATGTACACCCGTCGGGAGTGAACCTGAGACTAAAGTTATCGGAAGTTTCGGCGGGTTTCGTAAAAAAGAATTAATGCTTTTTTACGAAACCCGCCGAAACCCGACAATATCCGGCAAAGTTATAGGAGTTTGGCAACAGTGGGGGGTGATCCTGGGAATCAGGGCGGTGTACACCAGTGGGGAGTGAACCTGGGACTGTGTAAAAAGGATATCAGTGGGAAATAAACCTGGGAGTAAAGGGAGATGGAGGCCTTTGAAAGTTGAAGCCGGATATGGGAGTTGAGTACCAGAGAATGAACCTGACACTATAGGAGATGGGCGCCAGTGGGGAGTGAACCTGGGACTCAGGGAATTGCACACCAGTGGGGAGTTAACCTGGGAATATGTAAAAGGATATCCGTGGGAAATAAACCTGGGACTAAAGGGAGATGGATACCATTGAAAGTTGAAGCCGGATATGAGAGTTTGGTATCAGAGGAGAATGAACCTGACACTATAGGAGGTGGGCTCCAGTGGGGAGTGAACCTGGGACTATGTAAAAAGGAGATCAGTGGGAAATAAACCTGGGACTAAAGGGAGATAGATACCATTGACAGTTGAAGCCGGATATGGGAGTTGAGTACCAGAGGAGAATGAACCTGACACTATAGGAGTTGGGCGCCAATGGGGAGTGAACCTGGGACTATGTAAACAGGATATCAGTAGGAAATAAACCTGGGACTAAAGGGAGATTGATACCATTGAAAGTTGAAGCCGGATATGAGAGTTTGGTACCAGAGGAAAATGAACATGACACTATAGGAGATGGGCGCCAGTGCGGAGTGAACCTGGGACTCAGGGAAGTGCACACCAATTGGAAGTTAACCTTGGACTGTGGGAGATGGATAACTGTGGGTATCCGAACCGAACTATAGGAGTTGGATCCCAGATATCCCCACTGGTGTACACCGCCCTGATTCCCAGGATCATCCCCCATTGTTGCCAAACTCCCATAACTTTGCCGGATATTGTCGGGTTTCGGGGAGTTTCGGCGGGTTTCGTAAAAAAGCACTAATTCTTTTTTTACGAAACCCGCCGATAACCTTTGTCTCAGGTTCACTCCCGACTGGTGTACACTTCCCTGAGTCTCGGGTTCACTCCCCACATTTGTCTACTTCCCATAACTTTGCTGGATATTGTCGGGTTTCGCCGGGTTTCGTAAATAATCACTAGTTCTATTTTTACGAAACCCGCCGAAACCCAGTCCCAGGTCCACTCCCCAATGGTGTACACTTCCCTGAGTTCCAGGTTTACTCTCCACTGCTACCTACTTCCCATAACTTTGTCGGGATTCGTCGGGTTTCGGTGGGTTTCGGCAGGTTTCGGCGGGTTTCGGCGGGTTTCGTAAAAAAGACACACCCCCGCTACCGCCCCTTTTACCCGAGTACTCGGTTTAACTTTATTACCCGCTGGTACCCGCCCAGCACTACCCGTTTCCTGTTTATTACGAACGATCCTGATTTTTTCACATTCCCTCGAACTTCTTCAAGGGACAAGCATTTATTTGACGATCTAGATTTGTTGTTTTTTGTCTACGCCGTGTTTTGACAATTTTACGTGAGGACCCGAATATATATTTCACGTCAATACCATCAGATGTTTAACTTGTTTTATGTTTTGACTTTGGATCTCCCTCCTCTCACGCCCTCACGATTTTGATTCGAAACACCACCAATGTTACAATGATTATCTTATCTGGTGGCGGGTCCATCAAATCAATTTTTAAATAGTTATTTCATTCTCACCTTTTCTTGAATCATTTAAAAAACCATTCATTGCCACTCAATAACATATGATGGACAGAAGGGGGGGTCCGTAAGCTCCTCGTTCTAAGGGAAACAACCCAAGTATTCCTTTACGCTGTGATTTTTGCCAGACTAGCAATAACGATGAACGATTATACTACACAGACACTTTTTTGAACGTATTTTTTTTATGGCAGCGTCAATTACCAAGTACCTTGAAAATAATTGTCAAAGGCCACCTCTATTCGTAGAAGTACTTCTATAGTGGATAGTGATGATATTCGTCCTTACGGACATTAGAAAGTTGGTAAGAAAGATTTTTAAAAAACAGGTGCCTTCAGTATTCTATATTATATAATTCCCTCCCTTGCCAACAACCCATGGCGCCGCTCTCCAAAAAGTGAACTCAACGGTCAGAACATTTTTCAATCCCCGGTATTCACTTCGCAGGGCCAATATATTTTTCAGACAATCCGGCTATTAAACACTAAAAGTATTTCCAAGTGGAGACAACCTAATTAGAACTGGGGAAGTAAAGACTCAATGGGGGGCTTTTGGTAAGACCCACCCAAAGAATTTATCATTTGGAAGGGAGTGGATTCGAATCCTTAGTAGGTGGGAAGGATGACCTGTCAGATACCCAGGGTGTTACAGGTCACGTTACTGCACCAGATTACAACCAATGTATTGAGACTAAGATAAGATGGTTCGAACCCGAGTTGGTCGTATTGTCAAACCCAGACAAATATTGGATAGTTAAAATGGGATCAATTGGGTAGTGTGTATGCTCGCACTCAGTATTACTCATTATAACATGTTTGTTTGTGGGGATTGTTTGTCTTTAGAATATGTCCATTTATTGAAGCCATTGATCAAAACAGTTCTAAAATTTAAATTTTCAATGTCCATTGTTGTAATGTTATGGTTACAGTTATAGGCAATTCTGGACATATTGACAATTCAAAGAAAATATGTAAGAAGTTTTGTTATGAAAAACTTTATGTCAATATGTCAACTTTTTCGCTCACGTCCACCTCGGGTTTTCAACGCTCGCACACCCCCCCCCCCCCCCCACACACACACACACTACTCACATAACTACGTGTTTTATTTTGCCGTCAAAAGGGGCTGCCAACTGGCAGTTTAAGCTACCAAATATTTGAAGGTAATTTGTTTTAAAACAAGGTATTTCTATCGTGACATAACGATACAAACATAAAAATACATAATTTCAGATGATCGTTTTCAATAATGAATATTTTTTATAACTGGTGCTGCTTTTTTACCTCGGTCCTTTTTATTGTTTTATGGAGTATTTAACTTCAACTGTTTTAAATTGGCAGCTTGACCTTTGCCTGAGTTGTAGTCGAGAGGAGAGGAGGACAATGAAGGTTGATTGATGTTTTCTTAGTGAACTCTGACCTCTTGTCGACTCCCATTATAACAATATCATTGGATACAACATGTTACAGTGTGAATAGGGTATTGTGTTGAATTTCGTCATTTCCAATCATAGTACGAGTAAATATCCCACTCAAGAATGACGAAGAGAAAGTAAGAATAATCTTGTTCTTTATTATGAATGAGACAAGAATGGGATCCACGAAGAATTTGGTTCTGGCCATATTATTTGAATAATCCTATTTACAGACCTTTGAAATTGACATTGATTTTATTTGTTAGTTTATAATGTGGAGTTATCATGGGATAACCCCAAGTGGGGAGTGTTACATAATATTGTCAATGTTTTATTCAATTGGTGGAACAGCCACCCCAGTTCGTCACTGTGTCAGTGACTTGCTTGTTAGTAGTTTGTAGTACCTAGTAGTCAGTCGTCGTTGTTTGGGTTCTTGAGAAATCAACATGTCGACAAAGTTATTTCTTCTTCTGATTTTCAGTATTTAATTCCGGTTTTCTCTCCCGATGATTTCTTCTGTACTCCAATCTATAGAAGGATCGAAATTGACGTCACTCAGCTCTTTGTTATTGTTTTTATACAGCCTGATGGCTGATTATTTCTCGCTAAATTCTATCAACATGAAAGGTTACACATAATTGTGTGTGCTGGTGTGTTTTATTTGGCTGACGGATATTGTATTTTAGCTAACGACTTAAAGATAAATCAAAAATTTCACAATCAATCAAAGAGGCATCAAAAATAATAAACCATCCTCTTGATGGAGTAGAAAGAATTCATGGAAAAGCAATAGAAAAGAAAGCATTCTCAATTACCAACAATAAAAAACATATTTTATACCAAGAATTTAGTCTTATACCATATGGGAGAAGGTTTTGTCAGATTAAATGTAGGACTAACAAGTATAAATCAACGTTCGTTCCATCAGCAAATGTTGAATATTTCATATGGTACAGCAAAACCAAGGATTGATGCGTTGACTGATTGACTGATTAATTTATTTAATGTTAAATTAATTGACCAATTGATAATGATGATAATATTTGGTGTCGAGTTGCCACAAATGTAACGATTTGAAAATGAAATGAATATGTTTATGTTGTGAATATCGCACGCGTGAAAGAAAGAGAGGAAGAGAGAGAGAGAGAGAGAGAGAGAGAGAGAGAGTGAGAGAGAGAGAGAGAGGGAGAGAGAGAGAGAGAGAGAGAGAGAGAGAGAGAGAGAGAATAAGTAGGAGTGAAATATCTGTTCAATGTTATACAGTAGAATTACTTTAAACCGAATTTTGGGGACCTTCTAAACCATTTCGGTTGAAAGACATTTTGGTTTAAAGCAAGTTCCCGTTTTGCGATGTTTTTCAAGGGTAGTAACTATTTAAGGAATTTGCTCATTTAATCGTATCATGGGTTTCCCCTTAAATGTAATTGTTGAATAAATGCCGTCTTCGTAACCATTTTAAAAATTATTATTTTTTAATATTTTTTTTGGTGTGTTTTAAAAATAATTTTGGGGGTTTTCGTTTTCAATTAAAAAAGAGTTGGGTTCGGGATGCCGTGTTTTTTACATATCTCCGTCTTGATCAACTTTTTTTTCATCGACTTCACATAGTATTTTGATTTTAATCTCCAACGTGTAAGCACAGTGCTTTCTTTTAGACATCTTTTAGTAAAATGCTAAGCTAAAATAAGATCGAAAGTTCTTGTGCCATAATTGATAATGAATGATGTGCAGCTACTCAGAGGTGAAGTGAAATGGAAATGAAAAGGAGTGTCAATGCTAAGCTGTCTACTACACCCCCCTCTTTTGTTGAAAAGCCATTAGGTTCAAAGACCTAATTACATAGAACCCCCCCCCCCCCCCCCTCTCACACACATTCAATCAAAGTGGAAATGAAATGGCATGTCAATGGTAAGTTGTCTACCACCCCCCTCCCCCTCCTTATTGTCGTGTTGAAAATCCAGTCAGTTCCAAAGCATCAACACACTAGCGAGAACATCTCGCTTGCGTGATTCTACACCCCAACTCCCCATCTTTCCTCATTTTTCGCCTGCCAGTCACCCGTTGTCTTCCTTTTCCAGTCTGCGATCGTGGTGCTGGCCAAACCCAAGTGCAGTGATTGTTAGGTGTTTGCCTATCCCCCACCCCTCACCCCCATCTTATACTTACGCTCTTTGTTTTAATATCGCCGGGCATTATTATGTGGGGCCACCTTCCCGAATTTTTGAAGAAAATAGAGAGAGAAAAAGAGAAGGTGCTCTCAAGTTGTTTCGGTTTAAAGAAAGTCCTTCTTAGAAGTATTTCGGTTCATCGTAAGAATTAGTACAAAGATAATGAAGAAACTAGTACAATTAATTAAATTCTTTGCGGTTTAAGGTATTTTTCGGTTCAGCTTCTTTCGGTTTAAAGTAATTTTACTGTAGTTATCATATAACGTTATAACAAGTGTAACGAAATGACAAATTGCCACATTTATGGACAATAAAGATCTAGACTAATATTATTGTTAAACACATAGCATCCATGGCATGTAGATTTGCGTCACCGCCCATCCATATAGGTGAGGATTTCAAAAAGAAGAAGAACGAACTTTTTTTTTCCTCGGGAACAGGGTTGCCAGATTATTTTTCAACAAAATGCCAGGGGAAGACTCAAAAAATGCCAAAACACTCCAAAAAAATGCCAAAGTCTGTTGACTCCCACCCCCACTAAGAAAACTACTCACTTTTGATAGACAATTTACTATCATATCCTGGTGGCTTGCGTGTTTTCTTTTCTTTTTTTTGTTATTTTTTTTTTTTGGAATTATACTTAATTTCCTGTTGGGGTAATTTTTTACCTACTGACTACTAAGTGGAGTGCTAAACCACTACACCACGGTTGGATTTTGAGAAAGAAAAAGAAATACATTAACATGAAAGGTAAATACGTAAACAATTAAATAATTATTGACAATTAAGAAAACTTACTGTTTCGTGTTTCTTATGAAACTTAATTAAGAAAAGGTGTCATTTGAAGTATAATATACAAGAAAAGAAAATGCCAAATGAAAATGCCAAATGCCAAATGATTTTTCTAATGCCAAACGGTTTTCAAAAATGCCAGATTTTTGGAATCTGGCATTTAAAATGCCAAACTGGCAACCCTGCTCGGGGAAAACATTTCGAATTGATAACTAACTTTTTCTTGGAAAAATTTACGTCATTGTCTCGAAATAGTTCAGCCTCAGCCAGATTTTTTTTATTGGGCAATACCAAATGAAATTTCGATCCCCAATACCTTTTATTAAGGATAGATTTGGCATCACGGAAAAACATACGTAATATTATGTTTCTTCAAGGAAATAACTTTGAAAAAAAAAGGAAGACAACAATGAAAAGTGTTGTACCTTGTCTGTTTATATTTATTGGTTTTCAGTCGTCAAGGTTTTCGTGGATAGCTGTGTGCCGTTTACATTTTCCTTTGGTCCGGCAATGAAGAATGTTTTTATTTCATTTCCTACCTTACATTACATGATATGTCAAAATCAAAATTAACAGTATTTTCTTATTTTCTTATCTGCTGACTCCCCCACCCCTTTCCTATAAATGTTAGCGTCAATAAAAGTCGGTTTCTAACATTGTTCAGATTATCCCATTTTAGCGATCTATAAACTTCACGACTTTAGTCCCAGGAAAACAATCTGGCATCTGGTGGGCGTATTAACCACGTGATCGAATCGGAAGTGACTAACATAAATTTGCACTCGTCCTCTCTTCCGTGTCTACACCATCTTGTTGAGCTGATATCCCAAATTCAGACTCTTATAATTAACGGAATTCAAGGACTTCGGCGAGTATCAACATCAATATTTCACAGTTAGTACTATCTTAGATTCGACACGTTTTATTTTCGTATTTTTATCTTCTGTTTAGGACGCCGTTTACTTGGCCTGCGGATATTCGGATTCGAGTCTGAATATTCTAGTCCCCTGTACTGTTGTTGTTGCTGTGGACTGTGGTAACTCACACTCACACCACAGTTCAGTGTGACTATGTATTCGGACTCAAATTCCAATGCCCATTTGCAGCCGAATAGACTTCCATGGCGGGAGACCTTCCATAAGCTACTACATCCCAAGTGTCGTGAACGGATTTCCCAATCTCGTTCACGATGTAAAAAATAAGGAAAAAGTTTAGAAAAAGTCTCCACCGAAGTGGGCGTTCTCCATATATGTAAAGGACATATATGGGCGGTTAAAAACTGCTCTAGAGCACTTCGGGAATCGTCCCGGTCTAGCCTGATTTTTATAACATACCAAAAGTATGGCGGATCGGATCTTAGTAGCAGATACAACGATGGGCGAAGATAGTTGATATGTCTGTTTCAAATAAGGCTGTAGGTAGTCGAGAGAAAGAATGAAAGGTGTCGCGAGCTTTTAAAGGGTAGAAATGATGACGTCACGTTTACGCGGGAGACAGTGAACGAACACAACATGAAGATTACTCACAACAGCTCGATCGAGACACTGACAGTCCTGTCATAACAAAACACAACAACAACAACAACAAAAACCTATCACAATAATCAGTTACATAAAATCTTCCCCACATTCCTCCCCTCCTAAAATGCTTTCCCTCCTGAAGTTATACCCGATATAGATTAAAAGTGGGAAGATCTCATGTTTGCATAAGTTTGTCTGGTCCTAAAACATTACTTACAATATCTATATCAGAACATAGTACTTATGAAAATTGGACGAAAATTTATAACAGATAACTTGTTAGGGATATAATATTTTAAATTTCATTGGGGATATAAGCAATCAAAATTGTAAGGCAATATCAGTGGTTGCTTGCTGCACTTGTAAATGGCTGGATATATATATATCCCATTTTTTTTTTTTTCTTTAAAACAATGCAGCTGAAAATAGAGCTTATTTAGTATTTACATTATTGCTAGCAGGCCAGGGAATCTCTTTAGTAATTAATTGACAAGATGACAATGACCAGGGATAATGTCAGAAATAAAACAAGCATGGTTGGAACCATGTCAGTTACCAATTCATGTTAATGTCTATAATACAGGTCCTGTCACAAGGTGGTAACCATCATCATTTTAAAGCTTATGCTTCTGACTCACCTGATCGAGGTAGTAAAATACCTTCTGATGTACATACATAATTCCCTCCCTCGCCTGCTTGAGGTGATCACCCATGTGTTCATGTTATCAGTTCATAGGGGTACCACATGGTCGTCGTGGTACCCTCATGGGCTCTTTCTCACATCTTGGCTTATTCTGGTTCCATCAGGTTGGGTCGGGTTCTAGAGCCATTATCAGATGGGCCTCTGGGTAGCTCTCTCCCTTCCTCGCCTGTGATTCCGAGGGGTACCATCCCTGGTATCATCAGGTCTCTGGGTTCAGGCGGCTTACACCAGGTATCATCAAGCCTGTGAGTCCGAGGGGTTCCAACCCTGGTATCATCAGGTCTTGGGTTCAGGACACTTTTTTAGCTTTCATCAAACCTGTGATTGCTTGGGTATCATCAGGCTCCCTGGGCATGGTGTCTGCCCCTGGTGTCTCTAGTAGTCCCTTGTGCCCTTGAGTCATCATGATGTGAGAAGTTTCTTAGTGGGGAGGTGAAACCTCTACCCTTTGATGGGGAGGTGAAAGTGTCACCTCTACCCCTTCTCCTTCAGCCTTTGGTTCCAGTCTAGTATCATCAGGCTGAGCTTCTCTGGCATTTTCTTTGGAATTGAACCCCTTCATCACTGTCACTGCCATGTTGACAGTGGTGGCATCGACTCGTTGCTATTCTGCTCAGTTGATACAGACCGTGATGTTGCTCCAGACAGTCATACATACTTTGTTGTTTCTTTCCATGGTCTGGGGTTTGTCTTTTTGTACATAGCAACAGATATGAGTCATGACAGAGTTGGAGGCTTCTTGATTGACCTTTCTTCTTAAAGTTTGTGTCTGTTTTTTACACATAACACTGCACCGAAGACGAAATCTGCAATGATGCTGGCAGGACTGATCAGGATTGCATTCAGTTATAAATTATTATTATTATTAATATTTTTTTTTTTTCTGTCTTCGAAGTGCACTTTGTTGCCTCTTCTAATTCCATAGTCGAATTTCATCTTTTCAACTCTGTCTTCAATGGTTTCCTAGCAGTCTTGTGAGCTTGCTTTAAACATAATTTTTAACATTTCGCCAATAATTACCCCTCTTCCTTTATGGGTTTAGGCATAAGCTCA
The DNA here is from genome assembly GCF_034508935.2 of Berghia stephanieae. NCBI lineage: Eukaryota > Metazoa > Mollusca > Gastropoda > Nudibranchia > Aeolidiidae > Berghia > Berghia stephanieae. Next base: position 29,092 of record NW_027626733.1, read on the forward strand.
CATCCTTTGTTGTAAAATCTATCTATCATTGACTGCACTGCAGATGACGGAAGCAATTAGTAATACATATTCTTCCTAGGTATGTAGCTTCATAATGTCACCATTTTTTTTTTTTTTTTCTCGCTCTTCTTGACCATTTTTCACTAATCAGAGAGCGGTGGTTCAGGTCTTGTGCCTTTAAGGAGGCTACCCATGCCATGTCTAGTTTATTCCTTGATTTGAAATTATAATCAAGGAAATAATTGACCCGAATAAGATTCTTAACTGCTGCTCATGTCATTACTTACACTGTGGTGGTGATTGAAGTGATCTGATTTGTGAGAGTTTATTTTGCATCTTTGTTGAGGGTCATAGAATGCCATTCTCAACTTATGTCGTGGGTATCCCAAATGGATTAGAGTTGTTAGGTCCTGGCCTCTCATATTTACTTTTATATTTTAACCACAGTAAGCAGCCTTAAGTAACACATTGACATCACTGGAGGGTGGCAAGAAGATATATATGACTTGTGATCTCACTCTCTTTGCTATTTCATGCTTCTTGATGTCATGTACTGGATATGCTTACACACAATTTCAAAATCTCTTGAAGTGGCAATTTCAGCAGGTTTATTCTCCATCACTCCATTCGTCCAAAGTGGTCATTGTGAAGTAAGAAGAGATTCTGGCTTATTGTATAATATATTATTGTGCAGCGTCCACCAGTCTTGTCTGTTGGGCATGGAGCTGAGATGTTTTAAGTTTGAAAGACGATCGTCAAAATATTTTCCAAGGACAAGGGTATCATCGAGGAAGGCTAGTATCCTTTTCTGGTTTAACCCTCTCAGCACTTGATTATTCTAGAATATGTCCTAGGGTTATTGAACAGTTCAAGGGAGTTTATTAAACTCAAGCGTCCTTGGTATGTACGGAAAGCTGCTTTGTGCTAGAAATCTTCATGAACTGGGATCTACCAATAAGCCAAATTGGATGCACAAACAGATCTGTCTTCCGTACCAATAGTGCCGTTGCAGCAGCACAGCTCCAGGTTGAGGGTTGTATTACCCCTGCTTTAAGCATCTTGTCTAACATTTCATCTTCTTTGGTAAAGTGAACGGGGGTGCATCGCAAGCCTAGTTTAATTAGCTTTGCATCTCCTGTATCAATGTGGTGTTGCATTGCTTGGAAGTCACCAAGGTCAAATTCACTGGCTGCAACTATGTCTTGATATTCCCACAGCAATTGTTCAACTTTACCTAGTCTCTCATCTCCCAGAGTGGACGTAACTCTCTGCCAGAGATCTATAAGTTTGTCTGGTAGTTGGATCGGCTGGCAGGAAGTGCTTGATATGGAGCATTCCCCCTCCGCTTCTGTCATGGGGTTGCTGAGTTCATCCACTTCTGTTAAATTCAGCCAGTCATCTTCGTCATCCTCAAATATATCTCTTGCTTCCAGGGGAAGCAACTGTCCTATTTCCGTCCCTTTTTTGAGGAAGCATTCATCACCTGTGTTGATCAAGCACACTGTAACAACTGGTTTGGTTACGTGCAGGGTATGGCCCACAGAAATTGACAGATTTCTATATGGTTCCAGGTACATAAATGGTGAATTGGGCAGATAGTTTAACTCAACATTAGTGATTACTTCTGACTGGGTTGGTATGATCAATTTGTGGGGAATGGCAATCTTGATAGCTGTTCGGTTTCCATCATCCATTGGTAAACCTGTTTGTGCCATGTCACACTTGGGACTTACATTTTCAGTTGAATTTGTTGCAAGAGGAATAATTTGATTTTGACAAAATAATTGTTGTTTTTCCACATCAATCTTTGCCCTTAATTTCCTCAGCAGGTCTATTCCTAATAGCATTGGATCGAAAATGGGAGCAACATAGATATGAGTTAGCAGATGAATCTCTCCCAATCACAAGTGTAGTGGTCCCACTAATTTTGCAGAGAAGCTTTGATCTTTACCTGCTGCAAACATCTTCATGGACTTCGTATAAGTGGGGGTGGGTAGGATTTTATTATGGGTGTTTTCAGAGATGATGGTAACATCTGCTGCGGTATCCACCACTGCTTGTACAGGGACGTTTTCAATTGTACATTGTACTTTAAGGCAGATTCTGACTGTAACCTTGCAATACAGATACATTCTTCCTCAAAATAAGGTTTTACAATCTGTTCTGGATCTTGGCTAGACCGATATTCATTGTGGCTTCCGTTGTTGGTCTGCTGGGCAAGGTTTTCCTCAGTTTCTTAAATGTTTCATAAAATTAGTACAGTCAGAAGAGTAGGAGCACCAATTGCTCATAGTCTTATATCTGTGTTGTGCCTCAAAAACTGGGTCCTCTTTAATTGCCCTTGCTTGAACTGGGATCAATTCCAGGCTCAAACTGATCCCTGCCCGTTTGGCGCCTTGTCTTCCTTTGGGCGACCTTTCATGGAGCAGTCTCTAGCATAGTGGTCTTGACCTCCACATGAAAAACAGGCACTTGATGATGGGGAATTGGAGCGGGATCTTGGCTGGGCACGTCGAGCGCCTCTTTGCATAACTTCCAAGACTTGACTTTGGAGTGTAATGAGAGTGTCTAATTTACTTTGGGTTTGTTCATGCATTGATAACATCTTTTTGAACATTGCCTCAACACTCATCTCAGTCTTCTGCTGTACACCAGCTGTCTTAATGCTCGTGTTGCGAGTCACTGCTCTAATTTGGCTATAGTCTTCCAATTCCTCAGATTCTGACCCAGATTCTTCATCGTACACATTCACCGCTTGGATAGAGGGCTCTCTGAACCGCACGGTGTTGCTGGTACTTGGTCTATCCTTTCGTGCATGCCAACCAACTTGCTGAGAATTTTTAAAAAGCTTATATGTTCTCAGGGCTTGGTCCATCGTGGTGCACTCCTGACATGCAATATATTGGGCTGCCTTCACGTCATATAGTCCTGTTATAAAATGGGCTACCACTTGGGACTCTAAATTGCGGGGGGACTGTCCAGGAAATGCCTGCAGTGCCAACTCCCATAGCTTGTCAACATAGTCTAAGACATCTTCTTTTTCAGCCTGCGTAGTGCTGTTGAATTGTATCAGAGTTGCATGTTGTAGCTGCTGACCACCAAATCGATTTCTCAGGGTGTCATATGCATCTCATATGTCTGTAAAGATGTCGACTGATGGATCCGTGAGAGATAATCCGCTGCTTTTCCTTCCAGGGCTAGGCCCAGGAAAAATAGTTGGTCACGGAGATGTTGAATATTATGATAATTAAGAAAGTTCTGAAAATTATATTCAAACGTATCCCATCTTTTGTCCCATTGAAAGAGATAGATTTAGGCAGCTGTACCTTGGACGGGGGTGGCATAAGTGGGCCTCCACTGCTCGTGTCTCCATAATGATCCGTGGAATTGCAATCCGCAGGTGGGGCCTCGTAGGACTGCATGTAACTAGTCTCATCCCTCCATCCTCGTCTTTCCCTGTGCATGCTTGCCTCAATGAGAGCATCCTCCTGTTCTAAGGCTCTTCTCATAGATGGTGTTCTCCGTGGTAGCCGGCGGGTTCGCCTTACTTTGTCTCTCGCATATCCACAATCCTCTCTTTGCGGGCCCATTGATGTGAGACCCTTGTTTGAGAAATCTTGAGAGGGTGGGTCCAATGTGTGAGTTATAGGTTCCGGACATTCAGAGTAAGGCACTTTGTCCATGTAATTTTGACAAAATTTAGCTTCATGAACGAAAGGAACCCGCTCCCGGTCGGATGCCAAAAAGGATGTTGGGTAATGGTCTTCGGTAGGCTGATCGTGCCACGCATTACGAATGGTACGTTTCGCATTGTTACAAAATGTCGGGTTCGCAACACTACTAGCACCTTCTTGAGGATTGCTAGTAGCGTCATGTTCAGGATACGAACCTGCAGCTTTAGATGGGGTCTGCTGCGCAGACAGTTCCCTTCGTCTGTCTCGAGCACCAGACGCATTATCATTCGAATCCATTTTATTTGGGGAACTGTCGCGAGAGGTACCAGGGGCATGTTCACCTGGTTTCTCAAAAATGCACGATTCGGAAACCGAAAAATCAAAAAGTTCTAACATGTCACCATTACTGATCTTATCTATCACATCCTCCTTAGTGAGTAAACCCTTACGTGCTCGAATGTCAAGCAGGGTTTTAGCCAAAGGCTTGCTTATATGAGATGACCTTAAAAGGTCCTTAGCAGTAATGACATTAATCATTATCTTTGCATCCATTTTGGATTAAACTGAAATATGATAATTATTTATTTCAGTTAAAATGACAGACCAGTTGATGCAAATCAATTAAAGCAATGATAAAGTCTGTAAACTTGGAATACTCTCAGATCCCTTCTCACTTGAATACAATCTCTACACCACAGCTGATAGATTTCACTATTTTCACTGTTTAATCACTGGGTTAGAGTTAGAGGTGGTTCTTATCCTATTTAGACACTGACCAGGTGTCTAAGGCAAGTGGATATGTTTACAGAGTCTGGATGTAAAGAGTTCAGAGAAACATCCAATATATAGGGGGTTTAGGAGCGTGTAAAGCTGGAAAATAGTTTCTGTGTTTGGTGAGTAGAAACACTTTTACATGGCTGCCTAAGCTTTGACTTTGATCATCTAAATAAAGACAGATGATACTGACTGTTACTGTTACCTTTTGTTTAGAAAAGCACAGTGAGATTGTTAAGCAACAATCTTGGCGCCAATTATTTGTATATTATTCACAGAAATAGTATTGTTGATGTCAAATATTGGAAAGTATTTAAATAGACATGCAAATAATTTAGCTCACATGCAGGTTGATGAATTCCAATCTTAGTTGAGACATCAGTGCGGGAGTGAAAACCATGACCCCAATAATGGTTCACCAGGCTAATTCTTTGAAGTGAATTGATTAAGCCCTCATGCACTTTCAAGTAAAATTATTGAATTGTACTCACCAATTTTGCTCCATTTTGTTGAATAGAAATCACAATTGCACAATTTTATTGGCAAAAATAAACGAAAGTTGAGCTCGAAGTCTCGATGAAAAAATTGAGCTGAGCTGAGATCTTAATTTCGCCAATTCAAAAATAATTGCCGACCCCTATAAACGGCTTTCCTCTCTGGTTTAAGCAATGAAAAAAACACAACTAAACCAGGGGAACTCAATTCAAGGCGCTACACTTACAACACAATCAGATGAAACAAGTTTTTAGATTCATAATTTTGATTTGTTTACAAGAACTCTTTACCTTGAAGAAGTCAATTCCCGTGCACTGAGTGCTACCATACACTTTAAAAATGGCAGGGTTCGGAAATTAGTCGCAGCGCCCAATTGTCGTGAACGGATTTCCCAATCTCGTTCACGATGTAAAAAATAAGGAAAAAGTTTAGAAAAAGTCTCCACCGAAGTGGGCGTTCTCCATATATGTAAAGGACATATATGGGCGGTTAAAAACTGCTCTAGAGCACTTCGGGAATCGTCCCGGTCTAGCCTGATTTTTATAACATACCAAAAGTATGGCGGATCGGATCTTAGTAGCAGATACAACGATGGGCGAAGATAGTTGATATGTCTGTTTCAAATAAGGCTGTAGGTAGTCGAGAGAAAGAATGAAAGGTGTCGCGAGCTTTTAAAGGGTAGAAATGATGACGTCACGTTTACGCGGGAGACAGTGAACGAACACAACATGAAGATTACTCACAACAGCTCGATCGAGACACTGACAGTCCTGTCATAACAAAACACAACAACAACAACAACAAAAACCTATCACAATAATCAGTTACATAAAATCTTCCCCACACAAGTATTCTTGTTCAAGTAGGGGGTTTGGGAGGGGGGAAATTTTTTTTTTTAACGGCAACGGACTGACTATTTTCACCGTACGGTGATAATAGCCTGACAGACTATTTTCACCGTATGTATTAGCCAGTCAGAAGCCAGGATACTAACTGTGACGTATGTGCCTCTTCTGCATCCAGACCATTAGAATTCGACCCGACATCATTTTCTTCCTGCGTGCAGACCAGTTAAAAAAGAAAAAGTTTGCCGAGAACGAGGGAGGCCTCCCGAAAGCTCCTCGTTATAGTTATAGCATTTCTTTCAATTTGTATTTTCACTTTGGACCTTTTGTCAGACGTTTATTTATTCAATTTGTCATCATATAGAACAAACTTTGATAGATTTGTGAAAGTTTAAAATTTCATAATTTGACCATTGTTTTGATTCTCGGCCACCATTTTGATTTGTGAGTTATTGAAAGGCAGTGCAAAGCAGTCCTAGGGTTGTTGTTTTTTTGTTGTTTTTTTTTCCTATTAGGAGTAGTTAAAGATACTAGGTTGTATTTTTTCTTAGGAGCGAATATTTGGCATGATGAGCTTTCGGAAGGCCTCCCAAAGTTATAATAATACAGACGGATTCATAATTGGTTACAGTTACCGATGAAGCTTTCCAATTTCGTGGCGCAATGGGTCTCGAACCCGCAACCTTTCTGGTACAACAACAACACCTGGCCGGGGAGGGCGTGGCTCTACTGTATGAGTGTATGAGCTATTCACAAATCGAGAAAAAGTGATTTCAATCTCTATGTCTATCTTAGCCGCTACCCCCGGCTTCTTGAGGTCATGGTTCAACACAGACAAACGCCGCAAAGTTTGTTAACTACCAAGATACCATTATCACCGTACGGTGAAAATAGTGTGTTAGGCTATTTTCACCATACGGTGAAAATCGTCAACCAAGATATTACCGTACAGTGAAAATAAGTCTCCCACACTATCACCGTACAGTGAATATAGCCTTCCACACCGTCATAGTGACTATAATCTCCCACACTTTTATCACTGACACTGAATATAGCCTTCCACACCATTATCACCGTACGGTGAAAATAGTCTCCCACACTATTATATCACCCTATGGTGAAAATCGTCCACCAAGATATTACCGTACGGTGAAAATAGTCTCCCACACTATTATCACCGTACGGTGCAAATCGTCCACCAAGATATTACGGGACAGTGAAAAAAGTCTCCCACACTATTATCACCGTACGGTGAAAATCGTACACCAAGATATTATGAGACAGTGAAAAGTCTCCCACACTATCATAACCATACGTTGAAAATGGTCCACCAAGATAATACCGTACGGTGAAAATAGTCTCCCACACACGGTCATGCTATTATCACCGTAGTGGGAAAATAGCCTGACAGACTTTTTTCACAGTACGGTGAAAATAGCGGCTTCCTTTTTTATATTATTGTTTTAATTATTGATAATGACATCAACTTGATGCAACTGAAAATAACAATAATGGCATAGTAACTAAAGTAGTCTAATCCCCCTTTATTTGATGAGAAAGACAAAATCATAATTAAATTGCAAGTCCAGTTAGAAATTAAAAACAAAAGTCAAAGTGACTGTGATCTAAAGGAAAAGCTTTTCTAACAACATGTCCACATGAAAATCAGGACGAAAAAAAAAATATAGTGATAGTGTGAGACAGAGAAATCATCCTTCTACAGGCGGAAATAACACACAACAGTGAATGGAACTCACATGGACACCCAACAGGTTACTCAACATGAAAACAATTCACAACTACTACTCAATAGGTAAACAACAACAAACAGGAACACATTGAAACACAACAAAAAGTACATTCCCACACAGGCGTTAGGTGTCGCTCTGTGAGGGCAAAGTGTTACCTGTTAGGTCGTAGAGGCATCACTCAGAAATTTTAGCCCTGGTTTCACTGACTAGACAATCATAAGTTTGCTATTGTGACAACAATGTTTATTTGCCTCAGATTAATAATTATAATAATAATAATAATAATAATGATAATGAAAATACTCATTGACTGATAATAATAATAATAATAATGATAATGAAAATACTCATTTACTGATAATAAGAAAGATAATAATAATAATGATAATGAAAATACTCATTTACTGATAATAATAATAATAGTTATAATAATCATAATAATAATAATGATAATGAAAACACTCATTTACTGATAATAATAATAATAATAATAATAATAATAATAATAATAATAATAATAATAATAATAATATAATAAAAATAATAATAATAAAATATAATAATAATAATAATAATAAATAATAATAATAATAATAATAAAAACATATAAAATAATAATAATAATAATAATAATAATAATAATAATAATAATAATAATAATAATACACATAATAATAAAAATAATACACATAATAATAATGGTAATTAATCAAAGTAATGACACCACCAATAATAATAATTAGTTAGTTCTGTCTCCTGACTGACAGGTGTGTGCATGGAGATTAAAACGAAAACAGGGATGACGTATTCACAGGCCTTTATTAACCTGTGTATAGTCACAGAAGTGAATCTTTGAAGATAACCACATGCTGTTTGTTATTCGTAGACAGGTCTGTGAATGAGCACCAGCCGTTATTCACACTTGCCAGATAGATTTTTGTATAAACTGCCAAACTATTCATGGACAACAAGCCAAATGATCTGAAAAAATGGCATTAGTAATAGGTGGACCAAATCAGTAACAAGAGGGTTATTTTTTAACACCAGAAGGAAATCCACAATGCCAAGACGCTGAATTCAGTTTTTTTATTTTTTCATTCATGACATATGGCTTCAAGAAAATGGCAGATTTTGGAATTTGGAACTGAAAAACGTTGGATTAAGCTGTTGAAAGCTTACTCTGTCCAAATAAATTGTAATATTGTCCAACAAGCTTCATGTCTCGTTCTACACGTTACCCGTTGCTGTTAGACCATATGTAAAGCACTTTGAGCACATTTAGTTGATATCACTAGTCGTAAAATTCCACCTAAAATGAAATGGCTTTTATCTTTGGTTGATTCCTTTAATTAGAACTGTCACTAAAACCAGATTTATTTGGACTTTTTCAGACAAACAAGAATGGAAGGCCGACAACAGTTTGATACCGAATCCAAGGTCAATAGATTTATCTTATTTATTTATTTATTTATTCCTAGTGTTCACCTCAGTTGACGATGTATCTTAATTGGTTGTTTTTTCGGCACATTTCTTGTGCAAGTAAAATCCACAGTTTCTGTTATCGTTGTTGTGTGTTTGTGTATTTGGTCATCCCAAAAATAGAGTCACAAACATAATATGACATCTGTTGTTTCTTTGTTACTAAAAATCATAAAACCAGTGTTGATAACGTCAGCCAACATTTCAAACCAGAAAATAGACTTAGTGATAAATGTAAAACAATTTTCTTCTAGAAAGACGTGATTGAATATCATGGACTAGTGGGTGGCTGAGGTGGTTAAATTGTTAGACTCTAGCTTAGAAGGTACTGGGCTCTATTCACAGTCAGGGCAATTAAAGAAAAATATGTTTCATTGTAATTCATTTTATTGAGAAAGCAACTTCTATTATTATTATTATTATTATTATTATTATTATTATTATTATTATTATTATTATTATTATCGACTTGTAAACAATGTCATGGAATTTGCTTTTTTTCCTCTTTTCTCTTTTCCTACAGCTCACAAAAGCATTGGGAGAAATTGCCCAACTAAAAGATTCAGTCAGCATTTTATATGTAAAACATGAAACCTTATTAGAAAAAATTGGTGCCATGGAAGGGGAGGTAAGCAAGATTTTATATTGACCAATACTGAATCGACGGATGGAGAGAGAGAGAGAGAGAGAGAGAGAGAGAGAGAGAGAGAGAGAGCGAGAGAGAGTTGATTCAATCAGGAATGTTACACACAGGGACACAGTGACCCAATAAACTCACTCTGTATTTTGTCATGTTTGATTTCTATTCGGACAGAGAGGAGGAGCGTCCTCTTCTGCTAGAAATCCTCAACTGGAGAAGAAAGTTGAAGATTTCATTGAAAAAGATAGAAAGAGACGGAAGGAAATGGACGCCATGGCAAGGGAGGTAATACATGTTGTTTATTTGGGCTAGGTGATTAGAATAACAGATAACATGTTAAAAGTGGTTCACCAGTACTACACACTACATACATACAGTACCGTATGTTGAATAAGCCCTAATTCACCCCTTACAATAAAAACATACTGGTAAAAAAGATCAAGATACTGGATTATGATATTCCAGAAAGACCATTTTGTTAAAGACAATCTTTGAGATAATCATGGCCACTGTCATTTAAACCTATCATGACAACAAAATCATTCAGATATTTGGTCCATGGAACCAGATAAAAATACTGAATCTTTTTCCTCCTGGATTAAATGATTTTTTATCTCTACAGATTACTAAACTGAAAGAGGAACACCGTAAGGAAATGGACGACTTGTCTCAAGAGGTATTTATAGATAGAATATCCCCATACTCTAGCTGTTGGTGGAAAATCAGTTGAAATGTTTTTATTCTTGACAATTTGTTCTCTAGGATTTTTTTGTTTACATCAACTCCTTAAACTTTGTGAAATTATCATGAAAACTTTATATTTTCTGGTTTATTGTTTAAAATATTTATGTAATCATCTCAATTGTATCTTTGGTAAGTGTGTACGTAATGGAATTCTCTCTCTCTCTCCCCCCCCCCCCTCTCTCTCTCTCTCTCTCTCTCTCTCTCTCTATCTCTCTCTATCTCTCTCTTCCCCCCCCCCTCTCTCTCTCTCTCTTTTTCTCTCTCTCTCTCTCCCCCCCCCCTCTCTCTCTCTCTCTCTCCCCCCTATGAAAAGTGGCCAGACAGTTTTTTGCCCTAGTTCATTCTAGTCATGGAATAACAATCTGTACATTGTGACAAATCGGGTTCCTCCTGGATAGTCGGTAGAGCCAGATAGCCCCAAACATCAACATAACGAAAAGACTCAGAGGAAGATAGAAGACAGAGGGAACTCGTTGATGAGTTCCCCCTGCAGATCAGGCCGATGCACTGAGCCTAGCCTGGAAGAGAAAATAGAGAAGGTAGAAGAAGGCCGTACTTCACTTAATGATCCTGATAGAGAGATTATAATAATGAAGGAAAGGAAATCTGGATTAACAATTACGATACATTGATCGCAGAACTTAGCTTTACATCTACAACACAAATAGGAATGACACAGCTCTACTTATCCATTCATCCTGCTTGTCTCTCTCCTTCCATCCATGAATTAAGAACACCACAGCCCATATAAATATAAAATAAAATAAAACACAACTGCTGATAGGCGGTGTCGTGTCCAGTCGAGACAACTCAAGGAAAAACTCTCTATGACTCCTCGCGCATCGCTTTATATAGCGATGGTTCGAACCCCCTGATTGGGTGGTTGAGGAGTTCAGAAAAAACTATCAACCCGAGGAGGGCTCTGTCAACTCCAGACTCGTTCAGGTTTTGTCCTAGCAACCAGTGCCAGGGCACAACATTTTCAGTTGTGTTTTGTAGACATCTGGCCAAATCCTCAAAGATACTTTTCTCTTTAGACTCATATTAAAGTGTCAGCAACATTTCTATGTGTTCATTATGAGTGTTTCATTTCTTACCTTACCGATGTTCCATGTCGGACACGACGTTGGAGATCATGTTTCGCCAGCTCTCTCTCTCATCTGCCAGTTTCGCACATGTTTCTTTTAGATATTATGAAATCCTACAAACCACAAAATATATTCTGGTTTATTATTTTTAATATTTATGTAATCACCTCAATTATATCTTTGGTAAGTGTGCATGTGATGGAATTTTCTCTCTCTCTCTCTCTCTCTCTCTCTCTCTCTCTCTCTCTCTCTCTCTCTCTCTCTTCTCTCATCTCTCTCTCTCCTCTCTCTCTCTCTCTCTCTCTCTCTCTCTCTCTCTCTCCTCTCCCTCTCTCCTCTCCTCTCCTCTTCTCTCCTCTCTCTCCTCTCTCTCTCTCTCTCTCTCTCCTCTCTCTCTCTCTCTCTCTCTCTCTCTCTCTCCTCTCTCTCTCTCTCTCTCTCTCTCTCTCTCTCTCCTCTCTCTTTGTGTGTCCATGTGTCTGTATGTGGAATTCACATGTACATACACTCCTGCAATATTTCCTAGGAACTCATTCCAATGTCCTGAATTTTTTCCTTATTATTCTTTGTTGTCATTCCATTTCTTCCTCAAACTAAATTTTACCTCGAACACGGTTTCCTCAAACTCATTTCACCCAGCCAACGTTTTAAAATGAATTAATTAAAGGGTTGTTTTTTTTTGTGCCTGGTGATTTCGACCACTGATGATTTCCTGTGATATTCACAGTTACTTATGTGTGTATCGTGTGTATCTGTCTACACTGCATGTGTGTGTATACAATATAATACACATGCATTCATATACAGCCACTCACACACTCCATCGCCACTTTTCATAAAAGACACCTCTCTGATTATTTTTTTCACTTCTCCATTAGTTTCAAATTCAATTCCACGCGCCATGACGTGCTCATGGTTGGCTACTGTGGGAAATAGATTTGATACAGAAACCTCCCCCCCCCCACACACACACACTTGTAACATATCAATAAAGTAAATAATAATAAAGTTTCCTTTATTCAATCCTCTCCTTGCGGAGATTTGTCTTAGGGTTTATTCAAAAGGAAGATTGAAATAACCCCCGTGTCAGCCGCAGCACAGCACCGCAAAGCTAGGGAGAGGTGGCTTGCCGACAACAGTACCGTATGTTGAATAAGCCCTAATTCACCCCTTACAATAAAAACATACTGGTAAAAAGATCAAGATACTGGATTATGATATTCCAGAAAGACCATTTTGTTAAAGACAATCTTTGAGATAATCATGGCCACTGTCATTTAAACCTATCATGACAACAAAATCATTCAGATATTTGGTCCATGGAACCGGATAAAAATACTGAATCTTTTTCCTCCTGGATTAAATGATTTTTATCTCTACAGATTACTAAACTGAAAGAGGAACACCGTGAGGAAATGGACGACGTTTCTCAAGAGGTATTTATAGATAGAAATGAATATCCCCATACTCTAGCTGTTGGTGGAAAATCAGTTGAAATGTTTTTATTCTTAACAATTTGTTCTCTAGGATTCTTTTTTTTTTTTTAAATCAACTCCTTAAACTTTGTGATATTATCATGAAATATTTATATATTCTGGTTTATTGTTTAAAATATTTATGTAATCATTTCAATTATATCTTTGGTAAGTGTGTACGTGATGGAATTCTCTCTCTCTCTCCCTCTCTCTCTCTCTCTCTCTCTCCCTCTCTCCCTCTCTCTCTCTCTCTCTCTCTCTGTGTATGTCCATGTGTATGTATGTGTGACTATGTGTGGAATTCACATGTACATATATTATCTGTCCTTTTGTTGCTCATATTTGTTTAGTACCATTCTGGAAATCACCTTAGACCAAATGCCGACTAAGCTGTGGAAAGTGGCCAGACAGTTTTTTGTCCTAGTTCATTCTAGTCATGGAATAACAATCTGTACATTGTGACAACTCGGGTTCCTCCTGGATAGTCGGTAGAGCCAGATAGCCCCAAACATCAACACAACGAAAAGACTCAGAGGAAGATAGAAGACAGAGGGAACTCGTTGATGAGTTCCCCCTGCAGATCAGGCCGATGCACTGAGCCTAGCCTGGAAGAGAAAATAGATAAGGTAGAAGAAGGCAGTACTTCACTTAATGACCCTGATAGAGATTATAATAATGAAGGAAGGGAAATCTGGATTAACAATTACGATACATTGATCACAGAACTTAGCTTTACATCTACAACACAAATAGGAATGACACAGCTCTACTTATCCATTCATCCTGCTTGTCTCTCTCCTTCCATCCATGAATTAAGAACACCACAGCCCATATAAATACAGTTCACTCCACTTGTAGCGAAGTCGGTTGTAGTGATCTTCGGAAGTAACGATCTTTTTCTGTAGAACAGGCACCCATGTAACACAAACTCAATAAAATACAAACGGTTGTAATGACTTCGCTACATCCGTCGTGGCGGTTATAAAGATGCGTATTCTTATCCCCGACCATAATACTTTATAGTAAAAATATAACGGTTGTAACGATGTCACGAAACACACTCACTGCTTCTCTCACTTCGCCAAGCGCCTGTGTCAATACAACACATACAATACACTTTGTGTGTGTAACGTACCACTGATATAATATGGTAGAACATGACCATAGCGGCACCCGCTACAGCGGGACCATCGCTACAACGGGACCTTGCACAAACCCCGCTTTTTTTACTACCTGTGCTTGGGTTTAGCGGGTCAAGGAAAGGCCCGAACTTGTTTACAGCGGGAAAATTGAGCGAGCTGTACACGCCTCGACTCAGCGAGTGGCGTAGACTGGGCTATCTCCGGCCTCCCGCCACCCAGGACTAACACACACGTCTCCGTCTGCCATTTCGCTCGTGTCTTCACACACAACTCTCGTGTCTTCACACACAACTCTCGTGTCTTCACACACAACTCTCGTGTCTTCACACACAACTCTCGTGTCTTCACACACAACTCTCGTGTCTTCACACACAACTCTCGTGTCTTCACACACAACTCTCGTGTCTTCACACACAACTCTCGTGTCTTCACACACAACTCTCGTGTCTTCACACACAACTCTCGTGTCTTCACACACAACTCTCGTGTCTTCACACACAACTCTCGTGTCTTCACACACAACTCTCGTGTCTACCCGCACTTCTTTTACTTTTACGCTCGCTCTATTTCTATATATATAAATGCGTTGATTGGTCAGTCTGCGATGATTAATTAAGTTGGGCAACCTAATTTAAAAGAGATGCGTTGCACAAGATGAGGCCGTGTGTAAAGCCCTTGGCCAATTAGAGAGAAGAGGCTTGTGCGCACGCGGTGGTGTGTACATTTTAATCCAGATCAGCTCTATTATTACTATTGTGCCATTCTTCATTCATTGCAATTGTTGCTGCTCAAGCATACTCGCACTCGTTCGTATCGTAGTCCTTCCTGCCTATATCCCCCCCCCCCCCCCCCAAAAACAAAAAAAAACCCAACAAAACAAAACAAAAAAAACAACAAAACAAACACTGAACCAAAGATAGTCCATTTCAAGGCTCATGGGTCACGTTAGTTTTATTGACATTCAAGGGAGGTAATCATGTTTTTTGGGACATTTTCCCCTGCTATCCTATAGCGGGAACTTGCCTACAGCGGGATTTTTCTCTACTGTATGTGATGCTTGTCTTGCGTGTTGTGTCAGAGTAGAGCGAAACGAACTCTCACTCTCACTCTACTCTTTCACTAGATATAATACCTCTCTCACTTCGCCAAGTGCCTTTGTGTGCTGTCTCGCGTGTGTTGTAGTCTAGTGTACAGAAGTGTGTTGTCTCAACCACAGACTACAACTACAACTCGACTAAACAATGGCGACAGGAGGAAAACGCGTTGTGCTTTCTTTGAAGAGAAAAATAGAACTGATTGGTGCAATTGAGAACGGAAAAAAACAAAAGAATGCTGCATCTGAGTTTGGAGTGTCGGCAAACACCGTATCGGGGATAATGAAATTGAAAGAGCGCTACAAGGAGGAGTTCTACAGTGGAGAAGTTGGCACCGAGCAGAAAAGGGCCCGTCGCGCCAATTATGACGATGTCGAGGCTGCATTATTGCAGTGGTTTTGTTTAATGAGAGGAAACAATGTTCCAGTGAGCGGCCCCCTCATGAAAGCAAAAGCAACATCCATTGCAGCTGATCTCGGGAAATATGACTGGGAGTGTAACGATGGCTGGTTGTCGAGGTTCAAGAAAAGAAACAACATCGTCTTCAAGAATGTGTGTGGGGAGAGCCAGTCCGTTGACGTTGATGCCCTGGATCAATGGAAATCGGATGTTTTGGTGAAAACACTTGAAAAATATCGCCCTTGCGATATTTTCAACGCCGACGAAACGGGCTTGTTTTGGCGTCTCTTACCGGATAAGACCATGGACTTCAAGGGACAAGCTTGCCACGGGACAAAGATGGCTAAGGACCGCATGATAGTGCTCTGTTGTGCTAACATGGATGGCAGTTGTAAATGGCCTCTTTTTGTCATCGGAAAATTTAAAACACCCCGTTGTTTTAAAGGGATTCGAAAGCTTCCTGTTCGGTATGACTCCAACTCCAAGGCATAGATGACAGGACACATTTTTACAGAATGGCTACAGGAGTTTGACAGAAAAATGCTTTTTGAGCAACGGAAAGTACTCCTGTGGTGGATAACTGTACAGCTCACCCACGAGGAATAAACTTGAGAGCCACTGTACTGCTTTTCCTGCCACCAAACGCCACTTCCAAGGCTCAACCTTGTGACATGGGCATCATCAACAACCTTGAATGTCACTATAGAGCAGCACTCCTGAAGCACCTGATTAACCACATTGATGCTGGGAATCCATTTGAGACATCAAGCCATCTCTTTTGGATGCTGTGCAGTTGATGAAGCAAAGTTGGGACAAAGTGGAACCAGCAACCATCTACAACTGCTTCAAGAAAGCTGGTTTTGTTGATTCAAACGCTCCAATCGATAACACAGACGAAGTTGACACCAGCGATTCAACAAACATCAGAGGTAGCCTGCTTGAGGAGCTTTTTGATTAGTATGGCATCACCACATCCATCACCAACAGCACCGAAGTGTATAGAGTTGAAGATGAGATCCAGACATCACCGGTTCCATCCGAAATAAGTGCAACCACTAGCACAGAAAAAG
>NW_027626734.1:5000-20168 GCF_034508935.2 Berghia stephanieae
CCATTATAAATAGATAGAATGCACTTGGCCAAGGAGTTCACAACATTGCCATCCGGAAGTATAACGGACCAACACACAAAACTCTGTGTAACCATGAACTTTTATAATCTGGTTAATACAGTTTAGTGAGAACAACTCACAAACGCGGATGGCAAAAACAATAACAAAGGCCTGAGTGACGTCATCTTCGAACTATCTATCGATAGTTCGAAGATGACGTTACTCAGGTCTTTTTTATTGTTTTCTACCATCCGCGTTTACGAGTAATGCTCACTGAACTGTATTAACCTGACTATAAACATTCATGGATACACACAGTTTTGTGTGTTGGTCCGTATTATTTCCGAGTGGCAATGTTATGAGCTTCTTAGCCAAGCGCCTACTATCTAACTTGATATTGTAACATTTCGTAGTTTTCAGGATTGGAAAAATATCAGGGGCCATAACTCACTTATAACAAACAAATGTGGCCGTGGAGGTTCGAAAACACTTCGGATTCCTAAATTTATTTATTTCCTCTGGCACCAAAACTTCATTGTCGACAAGTTTTATACAGCTCTGTGATTGAAGCAACACATTCGTTGAACTTCAATGGGAGCGATCTATATTTATATTTCGTCCGACCAGGTCATCAATCACATGATTTGTTGCTGTCCAACGATTGAATATTTTCTTCAGATATGAAAACACGATGCTTTGTTTATGAAAGTTGTAAACATACACATGTGTCGAGCTGAACAAAATGACCAAACGTGATGTTAGATATTTCAAAATCTGTGAGCACTTTTCACTACGTGGGTCATTTTGAGCACACATTCCAATGTGACCAATGACCTCGAGATCATGCCCGTTTGGTCGTATTGGCCAGATGTGCCTATAGCAGACCTGCCTACTTGGAATGAAAAATTCGTAGTTTTCAAGGTAAATAAAACAGTAGACGTTATGACTGTCTTTGAAATTCACCAACTGTCCATGCGCAAAATAAGTGAGAATAATTATGCTTTTAACTCCTTTATATGCTAGCTCTGGTACCGGAAGTGAATTCGTTTTGAAGAGGTTTCATCGAATTAAAAATCTTTTAAAAGTTCTCAGAATGGAGTCGACAATTCGTAGTTCTGTGGATTTTTTGTAGTCGTAGGCAAGACTGGCTATCGGTAAAATCTCCTTAGATCGGAGAATGCGAGAGTTACCGTCGCTGCCTCCACTCAGATCTATTTTAAATAATTCATACATGATATCAATATTCCGAGTAAAAACATTAAATGTCTCCAGTAGTTGTCCTCCAATAGGGAATGAGATTAGCGGAAGAGTAGCATCCCTTGATTGGATGTCACCGGCGGAAAAAGTTATTAGAGAGAGAACGTCATGTTGGTTGTGCGCATGCGTCTCTCGTCCTCGCTTCCGGTGAAAGCGGCATAAGACACTTCACCGAAAGCGAGGACGAGAGAGACGCATGCGCAAAACCATTTTGACGTTCTCTCTGGAAGGTGACGTCCAATTAAGGGACGCTACTCTTTCGCTTATCTCATTCCCTATGGTTGTCCTTAGGTTGCCCCCCCCCCCTCCCCCCCCCCCCCCCCCCTTCTCACGTCAGTGTCACAAAGGCAAACAATGATATTCCAGTGCTTCATAACCAAACCCCTAAAACATACTCCATATTCTGGAAAACCCCATATTTAAAAAATTGGCCAGAAAACTCGTCATTCAAATATCGATCGATTTAAATGACCTCATCTTGGCAATTAAATCGATCGATATTTGAATGACGAGTTTTCTGGCCAAATTTTTAAATATGGGTTTTTCCAGAATATGGCAGCATAACAATTGGATTCAGTAGTCTGATGTCACGCCGCCCGGCAACGGCGGCCATCTTGGTTCTAAACAAATAAAATCATTACTTTTTATTCTTCATGCTGGCTAAAACTTTTCATATGCCTTGTGATCAGAATGTGTAAAAGTCAAAACATGATCAAATTTATGTTTTTCTCCTCTGGATACGCTTTTATGCTCGCCAGGGAAATATTTCATACGGGCGTCCACCATTGTTCCGATAGTTTAGAGCCAGTGTTACTAAGTTACCATGCGTCATTAGGAAGGAAATGACGTTACGACTGTTGAACAGTATTCTTCTTTCTAGTGTCATCTGGTTATTGTAGGTTGAGGACAGACAGCGCGATATCCAATGAGAGGATGGGGATCTTGTCACATGACCAAGTGTCTTCTTCCACTCTAAACACTTTCCCCTTCAATGTCACCGTGACATCGATGTCATTAATGAGACATATTCATACATACATAATAGGCCTACATTCATAACATTTCAATAATAGGAATAGATGTTTTTGGATTTCTTCTCTGCTTTTATTTATTATTCCTCTCATTTTAATATGCGGCTCATTTTAATGTGGGCTATGTGGTCTAGTGGTATGAGACTCGCTTTCGGATCGGAAGGTCCAGGGTTCGAGCCTCGCGCTCGGTGCATAGTTGAGTCCTTGGAAAAGGCTCTTTACTCACATTCTCTCACCGTACTCAGGTGTAAAATGAGTACCTGGCCGTTAACAGCGTTGTCTTTGTCCGAAAAATTGTAATATCGCCTAACAGGCGTCATGTCCCGTCCTACATGTTAAATGTTGCTGTTGACCAGGGACCCTTGTAAAGCGCTTTGAGCACATTTAGTGGATATTGCGCTATATACAGCTCAATTTAATTTAATTTAATATCTTTTTTTCACTCTCAAAGAATATACAAAGTGTAATGTACGACTTTGTTTAACTAGGCCCCCTTAAATTATATTGTCACAAATCAAATCTAATCAGTAATAGGGTTTTAAAATGGGCCACGTATTCCTAAATGCCTTTAACAACAAGCTTTTGTATAGCGCAATATCCACTAAACGAATCGGTACTCGAACTTGGTACCTTTTGGGTACGAAGCAAAGACCTTATCGCATAGCATAATACAGAGCACATGTTTTAGCGGGTTAAATCGTAGCCATCGTTATGTTATAGCCTGACACTGAAATCCAAAAGGACTGGCAGTTTGACGTCATTATTTGGTTTTTGCACCGCTATGTGAGTTGTCGTTAGTAGAGCTCATGGAAACAAGTTATTTCATTGGTTGAACTATTGAATACAACTCACGATTTGTTTTCTTTTTGTTGCAAAAGATGGCATTTTGACGTCATTTTTTGGTAAGTATCAGGCTATAACTTTACGAAGGCCACGGTTAAATCAACAATTGTTTTGTGGTTCTACTCTTAAGAATCAATGAAAAAATTGGCACTTTGGAATATTATTTAATAAGCCACTTCAACTGGTGAGTCTCAAAGGTTATGTTTATTGTCCCATCGCAATCTTGAATGGTTGAATTAGCACCGAATACCTCGAGCCTACACCTTGCCAAAAAAACAGTGACGTCATCAAAGTTGGATCGAGTCCATTTAAAAAACAACGACTCGTGGAATTGTTCGTTTCGTGTCATTTCCAATTTGAAAAAAACTGGCAACTTATATTGATATCAATATAATATAAAAACAGCGAGTAATATAATGGAAAGCCTTCAATATGGAGCAGGATTTTGGTGTCAAATGCTTTCATTTCGCACCAGTTTGAGAAAAGGAAGAATATTGATATCGAGATAAACATATGAAAAAATCACCGATTTTCTTTGTTTAGAACCAAGCTGCTCGTTGCTGGGCGGAGTGACATAATTAAAAAAAAATAATTGAGCTTTATTATAGCGCAATATCCCTAAATGTGTCAAAGAGCTTTACAAGGGGTCCTGGTCAACAGCAACATTTAACATGTAGGACGGGACATAACGCCTGTTAGGCGATAATACAATTTTTCGGACAAAGACAACGCTGTTAACGGCCAGGTACTCATTTTACACATGAGTACGGTGAGAGATGTGAGTAAAGAGTATTTTCCAAGGACTCAACTCGCGAGGCTCGAACCCAGGACTTTCCTATCCGAAAGCGAGTGTCATACCACAAGACACATAGCCGCAATAGACTATTGCATCCTATGCCAAAAATAGTCCTGAATATTTCAATTTATTTCATCACCAGAGAATGAGAGACGATGGTGACGATGATGGACGATGGTGATGATGATGATGCCGATGATGACGATGATGATGACGATGAAGATGATGATGATGATGATGATGATGATGATGATGATGACGATAACGATGATGATGACGTTGATGATGATGATGACGACGGCAACCATGAAGATGATGATGATGATGATGATGCTGTTGATGATGCTGATGATGATGACGACGGCAACATGAAGAAGATGATGATGATGATGTGATGATGATGATGATGAGACGACGGCGACCATGATGATGATGATGATGATGATGATGATGATGTGATGATAACATCTCTCACTACACATGTCGTGATGTGAGTAAAGGAGATACATAAGGGACACGCCCTGACACATACATAATATAGCACAAGCCGTTATCATCACATCGTCATTCATTATGGTTATCCCACCTATGGCTATTTATAGGACCTTATCGCTGTCAGACTGGCGGTGAGTACCTACCTACCTACCCCCCCCCCCCCCCGTCCCCCCTGTGTGACGCATGCATGACTGTGTTGAAGAAGTACTCTGGAAAAACCCATATTTAAAAATTTGGCCCAAAAAACTCGTCCTTCAAATATCGATCGATTTAAATGGACCCTATCTTGGCAAAAAACTCTCAAACGGGACTTCGCGAAGTCCCAGGTTTGAGAGTTTTTGCCAAGATGAGGGTCATTTAAATCGATCGATATTTGGAAGGACGAGTTTTTTTTGGCCAAATTTTTAAATATGGGTTTTTCCAGAGTACGGCATTATGCTCATTGACTTGAATGGCATTATACATGATTTGAAAGTAAGGTCTGGGCGTGACTGTGTGAAGTGTATGTGTTTGTTGTCTGTCTGTCTGTCTGTCTGTCTGTTGTCTGTCTGTTGTCTGTTTGTCTGTCTGTCTTTCTGTTATCTCTGTCTGTCTGTTGTCTGTCTGTCTGTCTGTATGTCTGTCTGTCTGTCTGTATGTATGTATGTATGTATGTATGTATGTATGTATGTATGTATGTATGTATGTATGTATGTATGTATGTATGTATGTATGTATGTATGTCTGTCTGTCTGTCTGTCTGTCTGTCTGTCTGTCTGTCTGTCTGTCTGTCTGTCTGTCAGTCTGTCTGTCGGTCTGTATACTGTATCATTCTTTTGTTGTAAGCCTCCGAAACGGCTGGAACATTTCAGACTCGATACTGTTACTCTCACTACATTCTGCTTACATTATTTTCTTCTATTTTTTTTCGTTTGTTTGTTTCCTGTTTTTATATATTTTGTTTTTTTGTAATCAATCGGCGAGATGCCCTTGTGTGGAATGTTGTGTTCCGTTGCTAATGACAACAGGCTGGTTAACAACCCGTTCAGCAAACACACAGTAAAAACTCCGTTATATCATCACCTTTGGACTCTCTCTATATCTATATAGCTCTCCCCCCCCCATCTCTTTCTTTCTGTTTCTCACTTTTTCCTCCCGTCTCTTTAACTTTTTGACATTGAAAGAGATGATTTTAACCTGTTGACATATTTTTTGTTTGGTCAAATTAACACAAACAAATACACATACTCACACACGCCCGAGCACATTGAGATAGATGGATAGATAGATAGACAGATGGATAGATGATTAGATAAATAGAGAGATAGATAGACAGACAGACAGACCGATAGATAGATAGATAGATAGATAGATAGATAGATAGATAGATAGAGAGGGTTGAGAGAGAGAGAGGAGAGAGAAGAGAGAGGGGAGAGAGAGAGAGAGAGAGAGAGAGAGAGAGAGGGGGAGAGAGAGAGAGAGAGATCAAAACCGTTCGAATTCTTTTCGGTTTATCGAATATCTGGGTTAGCCATTTTCAGCTTAACAATCTTCCGAGTCCATAAAAAATCTTTTCTTTGCCAAGTTCGATCAGTTCCATCATATGTTATCCGTGGCAATCACCTGTCGGAGTCTAGGTACTGCGTAGGTCACTATGTACCTATTATATCTACCAAACTCGAATTATTTACCTGGCCAGGTGCTCTAAACGAATTACGGTGAAAAAAAAAACAAAACAAAAAACGTATTCAACATTTTTGTGCTGATTTTCTCCTCATTTTCTCAGAAAATGGTACTCTCTCTTTCTCTTCTCTCTTCTCTCTTCTCTCTTCTCTCTCTCTCTCTCTTTCTTTTTTTTTTTTTTGTTGGTTTCATCGAAAAAACATTTGCATAATTTTACAACTTAATTTGGTCATTTAAAGGTGATATTGGATAGTTTTGAAAATTATACGTTATGCGAGCAGTTGTCCAGGGTTAGGAAATTTTTTTATTCATCATCAAAAACATCATCATTTTACATATATCATCATCATCATCTCATCATCATATCAAATCAACATCTTCTTCATATCTTCACCTCAAATATCATCACACCCTCACCCTCGTCATCGTCTCATCCACCTATAACCATCATCACACCATCATCACCTCATCACCCTCATCATCATCATCATATCATCATCATCATCCTCATCACTTTTATCATCTCATCATCACATATCATTCTCATCATCGCCCTCTCATCATCTCATCATCATCATCATCATCATATCTCATCCATCATCACTATATCACATCATCAATTTACCCTCGTCATCACCCCGTCGTCATCATCATCATCATCATCATTCATCAACATCATCATCATCATCATCATCACATATCTCTCTCATCTCATCAGCATCATCATATCATCCCCTCACCATCATCACATCTCCATCATCTCATCTCTTTATACATTTTCACCATCTCATCCCAATCATCACCTCATCATCATCAACATCATCATCATTCACCATCATCATCTCATATCTCTCATCTCATCATCCCTCACTTTATCATCCATCACGTCATCTCATCTATCCATCATCATCTCTTTATCACCATCATATCACCCCGTCGCGCATCACCATTTTTCTCACCCTTTTATCATCATCACATCTATAATTTATCAACTCTCATCATCATCATCACATCCCCCCATCTATCACATCACCACATCATACTCGTCGTGTCATCACCCTCCTCATCTCATATCATCAAACATCATCATCATCATCATCCCCATCTCATCTCATCTCACATCCCATCATCCACCCTCAACCCCCCTCATCTATCATCATCACATCATCATATCATCATCATATCATCATCAAATCGTCCTCATCATAATCACCTCATCTCACATCATCTCATCTTCATCTCACATCATCATCCATCTCATCATATATCTCATCATATCTCACATCTTCATCTCACATAATCCCATCTCATCCCTCATCATCTCATCATCTCATCTCTCATCGTCAATTAAAAATCACACCATTCATCTCTCATCATATCACATCTCATTAAACCCCCTCATCACATATTCATCATTTTATAAACCTCATCCCCTCATCTCTCATATCCTCATCATCGACCATGTCATTCCCAGGGGGGAGGCCCCAAAGGGGGCTCTGTAGAAGACGGGTAGACCCCGGGAAAAAATCGAGGCCCGGGGACGTGGCCCACCAAAGACTTGCTTTAAATGCTCCAAGGGGAAGATGAGTCCAAGTAAGTAAGAGAAGAGAGAGAGGAGAGAGAGAGAGAGGAGAGGAGAAAATAGAAAAAAAGATAGGAGTGAGGAAAATGAAAGAAAAATAGTAGAGAGGGATAGAAAGAAATAAGTTAAGAGGAGAGAGGAGTAGAAAGAAAGATAGATAATAGATAGATAATGGAGAGGAAAAGTAGAGAGATAAAAGAAAGAAAGAAAGAGAGACAACAGGAGATAAAAGAAAGAAAAAAAGAGGAGAGGAGTAGAAAAGAAAGATAGAGAGAGAGAGAGATAGAAAAAAATAGAAAAGGGGAGAGAGATAGAAAGAAAGATAGATAGAAAGAGAGAGAGAGATGAAGAAAGTAGTAGAAGAAGAGAGAGAGAGAGAGAAGTAGAAAGAAAGAAAGAGAGCAAAAAGAGAGGAAGAAAAAGAAAGAAGGGAGAGAATAGAAAGAAAGAAGAGAGAGAGAGAAAAAAGAAGATAAGAAGAGAGATGAAAGAAAGAAAAATGGGGGATAGAAAAAAAGATATAGAAGATTGATAGGAGGAGAGAGAGAGAGAGGATGAGAGAGAGAGAGAAAAAAAAGAAAAAGAGGCAACAAGGTAGAAAAAAAGAAAAAAAGAAAGAAAGAGAGAGGAGAGAGAGAGAGAGAGGAGAGGAGCGAGAGGAAAAAAAGAAAAAAAAGGAGAGAGAAAGAAAGAAAGAGAGAAAGTGGGGAGGAAGAAAAGAAAAAAAAGAAAGAAAAGAAAAGAAGAAAAGGAGAGGGGGGTAGAAAGAAAAAAAGAAAAGAGAGGAGAGAGGGAAAAGAGAGGGAAAGGGAGGGAAAAGGAGAGAGAGAAAAGAAAAAGATAGAAGAAGAAAAAGGAGAGGGGGAGAGGAGAAGAGAGAGGAGAAAGAGAGGGGAAGAGGGGGAGAGAAAATTTATCCCTCCACCAACCACCCCTCTGTCGTCTGTCGTCTGCCAGCCTGATGGAAAAATTTTTAAAAAATGGAAACAAATAATAATTTTTTTATATAGTTTTTTTTTTTGATATTCCTTGCAACAAAGGGTTATAATTAAAAGGGGGAAAATTTTATGTAAGGAAAAAAAAAAAGTTCCAATTTTTTAGCGTGATGGGCAATGCAATTTCTTGTACCTTTTGGAAAGGGCTAGTTTATTCAAAGATTTCCCCCAAAAAGAACTGCCCCTACCCATTCATGAGGGTGGGGGGGTCGGAAAAAATTCGACTGCCCAGGGTCGCAACCCCTTTTCGGGTTTAAGGAGGGCTTTCCAATGGCTTGGGCCCCCCCAAAGAAAAAAAAAGAATAAAAAATTTTTATGCCCCGAACAAAAATCTAAAAGGGGCCCCCTTTGGTGTAGGGAAATGTGGTAACCCTAGTTACATATTTGCAGGGTTATAACAGAATGCTTTAAGGGGTTTTTTTTTAACTTGTATTAATGGGTGTTTAGTTGTTTTGGGCCAAGGCAAATATAAAGGGGGGGCCTTCCGAAAGCCCTCTGCAAGGGAAAAAACCCCCCTTTTTTTTTCCCCTTAAACTAACCAGGGGGAAAAAAAATAATTCTTATTTTAAATTTTTAAAAAATGGGAAAAACAAACATTTTAGAAATTTTACAAGTTTTAAAAATTTTCCATTCAGGATAAAAAAGTATATTTATCTTTCTTTTAAAAAAAAAAAAAAAAAATATCGGGTCGCCCCCATTTGGTCTTAAAACAATGAGAAATTTTTTTTTCCCCCCCCCAAATAATACCGTCGGTACTTATCTTTTTCCCCTTTCCCCCCAAATTAACTCTTCCCCCCCAAAAAAATTTTTCAGCTTTTCCCCAAAAAGGCGGCTTACCCAGCGAAAAAATTGTTTCTTTAAAATCTGATTTTGAAAGCAGTTTTACGTTCAAATTTGTTTAAACAAAGATCGTTCTTAAAAGTTTGTGATGTACAAAATTTAAAATTTAATAAAAAAAAAGTATTTGTGTCGAAAAAATGTACGTTTTTTATGAAGGGGGGTAAGGAGAGGGCTAAGAAACAAGGGACGGGGACCGGGAAAAAAATTTTTAAACTGACATGTGGTATGAAAAGGGGCCCCAAAAAAAAAAAGAAAAAACTTCCCCCCCCCAAAAAAAAAAAAAATGATAACGACTGGGGTCAAAACCTCATCCCCCCTTTTAATACCGGTCGGGCTGCTCCCCCGTGAAGGGGAAAAAAAAAGGTTTTAAAAAAATTTTTCCCCAAATTCGGAACCCTTTAAAAATTTTTGGGTTTTAAAAAAGCCGTCTGACCCCCTTTAAACAGCAGGTCTAGGTTCGATTTTTCCCAAAAGGTTTTGAATGATTTTTGGGGATGGTTTTTTAAAAAAATTTTTAAAAATTTTTTCTTTTTGTTTTTTTTCGGGCCCCCCTTTTTACCCCGTGTTTAAAAAGTTATCTTTCACCGGTGCCGGGTCCCCGTTTTTTTAAAAATTTTTATTTTAATAATTTGTGTTCATCGGGGTTTATGGGGTTTTTTTGTTTTCTTTAGCTATTGTGTAATTGATTTTGGTTAGAATTTAAAAAAATTTGGAGTCATGGCCCAAAAATTGGGCCCCCGGCTCCCCCGGGTTTTTTTTCGGGGTTTTTAAAAAACCCCCTTAATTTATAATAAAAATTTTAAAAATTTAAAAAATCAATATAAAAAAGTTAAAAATTTTGTAAGTATAGTTTATTGTACCCCCCCCAAAAAACATCAATTGGGGGAAACCCAAAATTATTTTTTATTTGTTTTAAACAATTTGGCTTAAAACCCATTTCTTCTTCTTTTTTCTCCTTCTCCTTTTCTTCTTCTTTTTCTTCTTCTTTTCTTCTTCTTTTTTCTTCCCTTTTCTTTTTCTTTTCTTCTTTTCTTCTTTCCCCTTTTTTTTCTTCTTTTTTTTTTATTTTTATTATTTTTTTAAAATTTTTTTATTATTATTTTTTATTTTTTAATTATTATTTTTTTTATTTTTTATTATTTTATTATTTTTTTTTATTTTTTTTTTATTTTTTATTATTATTATTTTTATATTGTCTTTTACGCCCAACAACTACGCCGTCCCCGGAAAAATTCTGTATGTAAAAAGATACCAGCAAAAGGTTGGCCAAGAAGACAGACTTTCCCCATTTTTTTACCATCACCTGCATCGTTTTACAAACCCGTCCTCATTTGTTTCATCTCATCTTTTGTTGTTGTTACAAGTTAAAATTTTGCACTTTTGTGAAAATTTTGTAGTTGCATTTTAGTCAGAAATAAAGAAAGTAGGTAACCAAAAAATTTTAAACGTTTTTGAATAAAGTCAAATGGGGAGGTTGTAATTGTATTAAAATCGGGATTGTTTTTTCCCCCCTTTTACTTTTGTAAGTGGGCTTTTCAAAATCTGTAATTTTATTGAAAAATTAGGAGTTAGATTTTGAATTTGCCAAAACTTTTGATTAAAACTCAACATGGTGAATTTTTAAAAATTTAATCAAAAATGTTGAAAAAATAAATGAATCGTTTGAGTAATATTGTATTTAGTTCATTTCAATTAATAGCACCACTTTGGGGTTTTGGCTAAATGGGGCGATTAAGGGAGTCGTGGGTTTTATTTCAGTGGAAGTCGAATTTGTGATAACCTTGTGCGATTAAGAGGAGGAACTGATTATTATTTTTTTTTTAAAATTATTTTTTATTATTATTTTTATTGTTTTAAAACAATAACAAGTGAAGGACTGTTATAAGATGTAATAAATCATAGTAGCTCATTGAGTCGTCATCGCATGAGGGGTCTTTTCACCATTAAAAAAGTCCAAAAAGTTTTGGAAATTTTATCAAAAAGAGAAGAGGTACCTACGGTGGGTAAAAAAAAAAAACAATAAAATGAAAATTTCTTTTGCTTTGGAGCAATTAATTTGAGAAACAAATCAAAACAAAACGAAAACCCCCCCCCCCCCCCCCCCCAAAAAAAAAAAAAAAAAAAAAAAAAAAAAAAAACAAACAAAAAAAATACCCAAGCCTTACTGTTTTTTAAAAAAGTTTTAACACCCAACACGACACAAATAAAAAATTACCACCCCGAGTTTCGAATGGTAAAAACCAAAGATAATTTGAATTTGCGCCAACGCTCGAAATCAACAACCCAAATTTAAACTAGACTTGACCCAGTTTCCAATTTAAATGCAATTCTATATCTACTCTACCAATCAATTTTCACCCTTTTATTTAAAATCTTCCCCCAATATATATTTATATTTGACACCCCATTAAATTTCGAGTTATTATTAGAATAGGATATTTTTTTTTTTGTCGTGATTTTTTTTTTGATTTTTCCGTTCCCCGTTTTGTAACACCCTTTTTTTTTTATCAGTTTTTATGTTTGGTAGCCAGGATCTGACACAAATACACTCGAAAATGAATATATTATTTATATATTTATATATATAAAACATTATATATAATATATATAATATATTTATAAAAATTTATATATTAAAAATATACAAAAATTTTAATATATATATATTATTAATATATATTATTATTATATATATTTATATATTTATATATATATATAAAATTTCATATTAAATCAATGTTTTTGGTGCTGTTTTTTTGTTATGCTTTGTTTTAAAATTTTACAAAAATTAAAAAAAAAAAAATAAAACAAAGGGTTTTTTTTCTTTTTGTTTGAAGTATTTCTAAAGGTTTTTGAATGTGCTTTTTCTTGTTTGATTTAAGAAAAAAAAAAAAAAAAAAAACCCCCCCCGATAATACGGTATTGAAATTTGTAACCCCCAAATTTGATTAAACTTCCACAGTTTCTGTCTTCGTTAAATAAATTGGTAAAGAACTGAATCGGTGTGTATGAAAGGGCCCGACAAGAAAGAAAGACAAATACAATAAATACAATACCATCCCCAAAAATCGGGTGGGATCGAACGTATTGGGCTTACATTTCAATGCCTATCGTTATTTTTCCTTCGGCTTAAAACAGTGACAAAAAAAAAAAAAAAAAAACCCACAAAAAAACCCCTAAAAAAAACGCCCCCCCCCCCCCCCCCCCAAAAAAAAAAACCAAACAAAAAAAAAAAAAAAATAAAAAAAAAAAAAAAATAAAAACAAAACAAAAAAAAAAACAAAAACAAACTTGATAAGTTTTGATAGGCAAAATCCATTTAAATGTTTCAAACGCTTTACAAGGGTCCTTAGTCAACAGCAATGATTAACATGAATTTGTACGAAAAAAATTTTTTTTTTTTCGAAAAGGGAAAAATGCTTTCATGGCCAGGTACTCGTTTATAACTGGTACTGTGAGAGAATGTGAAAAAAAAGACCCTTTTCCGAAAACTCTTTGGCCCCGCTAAAAAGTAGGATCGGCCAGCCACAACCTTGATTTCCTAAAGTAAAAATGGTTTCAATTTACTTTTTACTGGGGGGGTTGTTTGTTTGTTTTTTTTTTTTGGTTTTTCACGTTTTCGACACATTTTAGGTCAAAATTGTGAGTAAAAAGGAAGAAAAGGGGAATAATAAAAAACCTTCTAGATGTAAAATTAAAAAGGATTGAAAACATAAAAAAGGGGAAATGATTAAAAGGGAACAGATTAGATTCCAGAGCCCACCATCGGTGTTTACTTAGTTTGAGATCACCGAATGTTCAATGTAATTTACAAAAAAAACCCCCGGAAAAGTATGAAAAAGGGGGAATGGTATCATAGGAAAAGATGCAGATGGGGCAGCGGGGCTCATTTGTACTAATTCCCAAAACTCTAACTTACATTTGACTTTTTCCCTTCCCACCCAAAGCACTAGCCGGGAACAAAACCAAGTACAAGTAATCTCTTCCCAAAGACAAAGACAGAAAGCAAATTGGAAAACGGTTAGGGGGAAAAGAACAGTAGTGCCACCCTGCCCACTAGGGAGGGCGGAACCCCCAGCCCCTTGTCAAGGGGAAAAGGGCAAAACCAAAAAGCCCCTTGGAAAACAGTAAAATAGGGTGTAGAGAAGACCAGTGTGTACCTTTCCTGTCCACTATGGGAGCCCGACCCCATCCTGAATATGTTGTTTTTGATGGTTTTTCGGGCTTCAACACTTAAAGGTCATATCAGGCCAGTAAAAAGGAAGAAAATGGGGTAGTAAAAATTTCTAGAATTTTTTTTTTAAAGCCCCCAAGAAAAAAGGGGGAATTTGGGGTTAAAAAGGGAAAAATAGATTAGATTCCAAGAGACCACGTAAAATATTGTTTGAGATCCCCTAAAAGCCCTTTTCAACAAAGCACATGTCCAAAAACAAAGGGAAACCTCAAAGTTTACAAAATATAAAATATAAAAGTAAAAATAATTGATTATAAAATGAAAAGTGTAAAATTTTTCAAATAACCATTTTAAGATAGTTCATAATTTTATTTGGCAACTGATAAAAAGACACAGTAAGTTTTTAAAAGTAATTTCATTTTTAAAGATTCATTGGAGTAAAAAGAAAAAGAAAATAAAACAAAAAAAATAAAAATAAATGTGTAATTAAAACAACTTTAAACGAAATAACAAATACTTTTAAAATATTACAACTAAAACAAAAATGAATCATGCATTCCATGTAAGGGCCATACCAGACCTTGACCCCAGGGTAAATTGACCAATCACGTTCTGAAAAAAACCATGAATCATCATTCCCATGTACGACCATACCCATGACCCTTGACCCCATGGTCTTTGCCCAATCAGTGTCATGAAAACCCAAATAATCATGTTTCGTGGGCCCATACCATGCCCTTTGACCCCAGGGTTCATTGACCATACGTGAAGACAAACACATGAATCATGCATTCCATTAGAGCCATATCCAGCCCCCTTGACCCCATGGTCATGACCAATCAGTGTCAGCCCAACACAAATCTGTTCCCAGTAGACTATCCAGGGCCCCTTGCCCCCTGGTCATTACCAATCACGTGCTGACAAAACTAAATCATGCATTCCATGTCGACCAAAATCCAGACTCTTGCCCCATGGGGATTGAAATCGGGTCTCATGCCAACAACCAAAAACATGGATCTCCACCCCACTAGTTTCCTCAAACTTCCAAGACAGGCTAAATAAAAAAAATTGGAGGAAACACTACCGGGTTTTTATTTTTTTTTTTGTTTGTTGCTTTAGGTCTCTTCCAAAACAACGAGGTTATTTGGGGACCCCCTGAAACAAAAAAAAAAAAAAAGTTTTTAAAAAATAGTAAAATGTAACCAAAATCATAACCTAAGATTTCACAATTAAATTTAAATAACCAAGAACAAACAGACAGAAAAAACAGAAAAAAAATATCCCCGTAAAAATACAATCACAAACCCAAAAAAGCAGGATGGCTAGAAAGAGAAGAAGAAACGCTCACTACGGGTCTACACCCATGCGAACATATAGGGATTGATTCAGGGTGATGCTCCCCTCCACACCCCCGCCTACTCGAGTGTGATACCATAATAATAATATTAACAATTATGAATACATTTTTTATTATTTGCCCAAAATTTAAAAAA
>NW_027626735.1:0-5804 GCF_034508935.2 Berghia stephanieae
CCCCTTGGGCCCGGGGGGAAGAACAAAGGGAAAAACCCTAACCTTTGTGGGATCGACAATTAAAACAAGTCCTTGATAATTTTAGAAGGACGACTGAAAACGTTATAAATTTAAAAGGGAACAAAAATAAAATTGAAAAATTTTGGCAAAACTTTGGGGGTCCCTATCCCCCACATCGCCCCCCTACAACAAATTTTAGGACCCTCTCTGCTTCTGTCTGTAATAATATAGGGTCACCAGTCATATCTGCTATGTCTCTACAATTTTTTGATAGAATGACAATTTGGAGAGAATATGTATTCTGATCTCATAACCGTTTGTCATAATATATTATATTTTGGTCAGAAAACTTTTACTTTACACATTTCGACCAGAAAAATTTAATTTCATACAATTTTTGACAGAAAATTTTCATTTCATAATTGGGTCAGAACATTATTACTTTTCACATTTTGATTGGAAAACGTCCATTATCAGACAATTTGGTCGGAAAATTATTGCTTCACATATTTTTGTTAGAAATAATACTTCATTCATAAACTTTATCAAGATACACTACTACTACAAACATTTTGGTCTAAAACATTTCATTGCATAGATTTTGGATAGAAAGAATTCATTTCATACATTTTTACACGAATACTTTTATTTTATAAATTTTGGTCGAAAAATCTTTTACTTCACTCATTTTGACCACAAAACTTTTAATTTTTATTTATTTTTTTTTTCACCAGACACTATTTCGATTAAAAAAAAAACTTTAGTTTCATACATTTTTGTCATTACAGTTTGTATTTCATAAACTTTGACCTGAAAATGATTACTTCCCAAATGTTGTAAGAAAACTTTAACTTCACATTTTTAGCCACAATGTTTTACTTCAAATGTTTTGGTTAGATAAATTTTTGCTATCGAGGTTTATATTTCATAAATTTTAGCTTAAAAAATCAATTACATCACACACATTTTGGCTTTGAAAAAAATTAATTTCTTAGGTTCAATTGATATATTCTGTCCTGAAAACTTCATTAATAAATTTTGACCGTCTTGTAAATCGCCATTAGGTATTACTACGCATTTGACAGATGTTTTTTGTATGATCTTACACTACCGACTAAAAGACTGCACGTCTACGTCTTACACATTGGGTGTACTGATCATTTGGGTTATCATCTTAAAAAAATATAGCAGCTGTTAGGACAGCGTTTCACTGGGATAAATAATTATCTGCTCAGATCGATAAAATTTGAGGAAAAAACACCACTGTTATCTAAAAGTGTTGTGGTATCAATATATCTAAAAACTTCGACAATGTTTACTGGAGAAGTACAGTAAATATAGTGTCAAACCCTGAAAATGTGCGTTAAAAACATTCATGGTTTAATGTCATAAATAGAGATAATGTATACCTGGTTTAAATAAAATTTACTATTCCTACACAAAATTTTTGTTACATTTTCAATTAGGTTATGTCTTGGTATGATAACCATAATATAGGACATGAAGTGATGGAATTGTCTTTTCATTTTTTTCATCAAAATCTATTTCACGAAGTGAGTAACTTGGCAAGGACATTAATTGTATTAAGTAATTGATCAATCAATATTGTGTATTGTAATGATTGTTGTGTTTCATTTATTTATTTCTTGCTGCGAAAAAAAAGTCCATGATACAAAAACACGAAACCCGCCGCATGTTGAAAATGACGGGTACAATTTTTTTATCAGACAAGAATATTTTTTTATTAAAAAGCAGCCAAGTTAAATAAGTCCGTGTGTTAAAAGTTGTTGGAGTTTTAAAAAAGCTTTTGTCACCAATTCTTTTTAGTTTTGATTCAGATGTAAATTTTACATTAACCCAATCAAAATGTTTCCAAAAATGATATTGGGTAAAGAGAATATGACTGTAAAACATGATATTGGGTTTAACTCGTGTGGACACATGGACATTGCTTATCGGTCGTATTTTCTATTTAAATTGATCCTACGTGAAATTTCAATGAAAACAGTCACCTCCTATTGCACCCATCTACAAGTCGTATCACATAGTGAAGATGCTTTAATTGGTCCGATGGATAGATTGTTAACTACCATACCAAAACGCCTTGATTTCGAATTCATGTTCTAATCTCTATACCGAGGTTTCTACAATATCAACATGTCTACGGGGATTGTATTAAGTGTATGACGTCATCTCATTTATGTTACCAGACCTAGACAAGAACGCTACCTACTTTAATTGCATTAACTAAAATTCTCCGTCGTCTTATTTTAAAAAAAATAAAGCAAATGGCATTTAAGACGGAAATTACAACTACAAGACCCGCGTTTAGAAAAATGACCAAGAAAAAAAAACAACACAACCATACATGATAATTCTTCCATCCCAGTACAGTAAATCACTGGAAAAACTACATAATTCTTTAAAATTGATTGTTTGAGACGACAAGGGTGACCTCAAACAGACACTTTGTTTCTAAATTCACCAATTAAACCATGTGTCGATTTCATATGGTGATCCCTTCGTTGATAAGTGGTAAGGCGTTTAACTATTAAACAAAACTTCTCATGATTAAATCTGTATAGAGATATTACACCTATTTTAAGTCAGTTTGACCTATGGTTATTAAAAAAAAATATCAACATTGATTACCGCGAGTAAAATTGTGCGTGACATCGTGTTATTTCGGACATTTTCGTATTTAAGATTTCACAGACATCACCAAATCAGGACAATGCAACTACTAACGTGTCTGTGATTACGGTTTATTAAGTCCAGATCATAATTTGTTAATTCGAAAAATAGTCGTTTGGTATCATCGATTCTAAAATCCGTTTTCAAGAGAGGAGGGGAATACGAAGAAAGGGATTTGACTGACTTGGTATCTACTTTAATCTGTTTTTCTATTAACAATAATCTGAATCGAATAAAAGTGTTCATCATAATTTCAGTGTTGAGTTCACTTCTTGAAACGAAACGAATGTACTCGATTTGTTACACCCTGCACTATCTTTGATTTATCTCTTCTTCGTTTGGTGGGTAATTATCTTTACGGTCGCATCATTGGACACGCGTGATAATTATTTTTTAATGAAGATGTTATATATCAAGATCTTTTTAGTTAAAAATGGAATATTTTTTTTTTGATGCTAGAAGTTTTAAATTCATGATGCGATGGTAATGGCGAGGTGACACAAAATAAAATGAAATATTTGGAATGCAGTGTCCAATGAGGCGAGATAATCAAAATTACAGTCACAGTTACTTAAGTTGATAGTATAGTATTTTTTTCTATAACGTTTTCGCGAAGTCTTGTGATGAATGACTAAATAACTCGAACTAATTATTTAGAGCAGCTGTATTCCATTTATTGAATTAGACTGCAAAATATGAAGAAGGAGGGGGTTACACTTGGAGATGATCGCTGTTAACTAATCATCGTTGTCAATTGGGTGATAACACGAACGGAATAAAGATGTACTATCGAAAAGTACTTTCAGCTTGATCCAACAGACCTAGCTACCTTATCATTGTGTTGTATGGATAGGGAATAAAACAACAAAACAAAACAAACAAACTCGAACCCACTCCTTTTGTGTGTAAAGCGAGAGCTCTACCAATTGATGTTCCCTTCTAGAGTTAGATAGCGCACTTTATCCTATCGATCAAGACTGGTGATAATAATGTAACTGTATACAAACCAGTATTTAAACGAGAGAACATCTAAAAAAAAAAATAACAATAATAATTTTAAAAAGCAGTCAGAACGTAGGGTTTTGAATTTTTAAAACGTAAAATAAACCACCAGGTGCAGTTGTAAGAAGAAAACGAATACCAAGACTGTTTCTCACGATATTTAATCTTCGAGGTTGTTTGAAAACGGGTTTATCTAAATATAAACACGAGAGGGCGATAAAGCCTGTGAACTCTCAAGCAGGGGGTAAATGTGTTCCAGATGTGGGTGTGGAAACACGCTCAAAAGCTAATGAGATTTTGTAGATATTTGTCATGGGAAAGTTTATAATAATTCTCTTTAAAAAAAATATTTCTAAGTCCAGAGGTCAGACCTGGGAATGAATAAACACGCCTTATACGATAGCTTGGTCCAGCGGCGTGGTCTTTGCTTCGTATCTTAAAGGTTTCAAGTTCGACTACCCGTTACGCGAATTTTTTAGAAAGTGCTAATATTTTCTCCACGACTGTAAAACATGTAATTATTTTCTGGCGAGGGCTGGAAAGTAAATAATTGGTTAAGATAAAAGCGAGATAGTACGTTTGAAGAACGCGAGAGACATTTATTTTCCAGATGTGTGCGTAATTATTTGTGCGAGAGACATTCCGAGGTGTCAAGTACCGACGTATATTTTCCAGTTGTGAACGTAATTATTTGTAATCATAACAAGACTGATGTGAGAATAGCGTTGAGTGCATTAAGCCGGATGTGTATAAGGTTATATTTAAATAGCAAAACACATTAACGAAATGTTCCCATGGGAACTTTTATTTCCTTTTTTAGAACAGACATTTTTAAGGTATACAATGGGTATGATCTATCACGGTTCTAACACAATGGAACATTTCATCTGGTTCTACATTGAGAATTAATGCTTTCACAAGACCACTCATTTTACGACGACACTGTCCCGACAAAATATATTTCAAAGAACCAATCAAACGGACGAAACTATGACAATATGATATCCGATCAAGATCGAGAATTTGAAAGAACCAATCAAAAATGATTTAGACTACCGGCTGCTCTGAATGACCTTGACCTATTTTTTTGTGCGGCGCTGCTGTGCGGCTGACGCCTGAGCTATTCGCCCTTTGACCTTTGAGAGAATCAATGGACTTTTAATTGATTAAATTAATAATGTCATTAGACTCAGGAGTAAGAAACCAATTTAAAAGAACAACGCGGCTCAGCGTTAGAGTCCTTGGACTGTACTGCGTAACCTCAATTTGCGCTGCGGCGCTGCGGCGCGGGTGAACCAGTCGGAACCTAATAAACACCGGATAGATCCTTTTTAATCAGCTGTATAGCCCTATATTACGCAATTAAACATTCGATACATCATCGATGGCAAATCGAACACTCAATAAACACACGCTCAGGTAGGGTCACATGACCTTGCAATACAAAATCGAACTCAAAATACCAATCAATACAACATCGAACTCAAAAAAACAAACCACTCTATACAACAACGAACTCAAAATACCAATCAATACATCATCGAACTCAAAACAAAATACCAATCAATACAGCATCGAACTCAAAACAATACCATTCAATACATCATCGAACTCAACATATCGATTAACAGGTAAAAAAAACAATCATCCTCATCCTCCGTCAAAAAACGGTTTCTAACTATTTACAACCGTATATACTACTTATATATATATATATAATATAATTATATATATATATATATTATATATATAATATATATATATAAATATAATATATATAATATATATATATCTTTTTTTAAAAAGGTAGGGGATGATGAGCACCAAATTGTACAGTAACAAAATACTTCTATTATATTCTTTGCCAACTTGACTCATTTGGGCACCTTTGGTTTTTAATTTTGCAAGAATTCCAATGTTCTAGGAATCTCCGAGCTATGTTTTTCTTTATTTATCTTAGATTGATAGAGTGTTTTTTTTCGTTTTTTTTTTGTTGTAATTTCTCTCTCCTCTCTATCTCCTCTCTCTCTCTCTTTTCTTCTCTCTCCCTCTCTCTCCCTCCTCTCTCTTTTTCCCCCCTCTTCTTTTCTCTTCAACCTCCCCTCTTT
>NW_027626736.1:0-5803 GCF_034508935.2 Berghia stephanieae
TTTTGAATGATAAAATTTGATAAATTTTTTTAAATTATTTTAATTTAATATTCCTTGAAAAAAATTTTTATTTAGAAAAACATTTTAAATTTCTTAATCAAGCCAAAAAAATAAAAATTATTCCAAAAAAAGCATAATTAAACCCAGGTTTCTAAAAAACGAGTCATAAAAAATAACCGGATAAATCCCACGAGCTAAAGGGTTGTGTTGAGATTTTTTAAATATTTTTTAAAACCCATATTCAATATTTAAAAAAAAATTGGGTTGGTTAAATTTTTGGGTTGGAATTTTTTTCCCCATAACCTAAGTTATTTAAAATTTTAATGAAATCAATACCAAGGGTTTAAAAATTTTTTGGGGAAAATTAATTTAAAAGATTTAATTTTTGGTTCAGTTTGAAAGAGACACTTATTAAGGGATAAGAATTTTAAAGTTAATTAAATTTAGGTTTTAAATTTAATTAAATTTTTTTTTAATTATTAAGGTTTTTAAAATAACTAGATATGAAATTTTTATAAAAAAAGAAAGGGATAATAAATAAAAAACCAACAAAAACAAATTTTTATCTAAAATTAGAAGATTTAGAAAAAGTTTTTCTAGGTGGAATTTTTAAATTTAATAAGGAAATATTTTGTTGTGCCTTCCCCTTTTCGTTGAAAAGGTTAAATTAAAAAATAACGTTTTGTTAAGGGAAAAATTGAGACCGTTTTCTAAAAATTTTTAAAAATGCCCAAAATTAAATTGGATTAGAAAATTTAAAGTAAGACTTTACGCCTGGTATTGAATGGTAAAAATAAATTTATTTGTTGGAAAAAGGGGTGGTTTTCGAGATATTGGTTTTTTTAAATCGATTTAAACCTACCATAAGAAAGATAAAAATCAAAAAAAATAATAAAAAACCCAATTTCATTTAAAAACTTCCAAAGATAGAATGAAAAGGGAAAACATTTTAAAAAGGTCCCTTTTTAAGCTTTTTTCATAGGCGTTCAACCCCTCGGCGCAATATCCTTAAAAAGGTCTTTCTCATTCCCATAAGATTATTTATGCGTTCAAGCTAATTTTTTCATTTATTAAAACCACTTTTTTTTTCCTTTTCTTTTAAATGCTTCTTCCACCCTCTCTTTCATCTCTCTCACCTTATTCTTTTTTTATAATTTATAATCTTTAAAAAACTATCTTTAACTATTTTTTTAATTTTCAAAAAATAAAAAAAAAAGCCAAAAAATTTTTAAAAAAATTTTTTTTTTTTTTTTTTTTTTTTTTTTTTTTTTTTTTTTTTTTTTTTTTTTTTTTTTTTTTTTTTTTTTTTTTTTTTTTTTTTTTTTTTTTTTTTTTTTTTTTTTTTTTTTTTTTTTTTTTTTTTTTTTTTTTTTTTTTTTTTTTTTTTTTTTTTTTTTTTTTTTTTTTTTTTTTTTTTTTTTTTTTTTTTTTTTTTTTTTTTAATTGGTAAAGGGGCCCTCCCTAATAAACCCAATAAAAAAAATTAAAAAAAACGAAAAAAGCTCCTTAATTAAAAAAAAAAAAAATTTTTAATAAAATTTTCATTGGGGGGAAAATTATTTAAAAATTTAAAATTTAATTGTTTTAAAGGAAAACGTCCCAAAAGAGTTTTTTCCCCAAAAAAATTTTAAATGAAAAATAAAAAATGATGTAAAACTTGGTGGAAGTCCCAAAAAACAATGAAAATTGAAGATATGGTTTAGTGTATATCGCACGGTAGAAGGGTAAGAGAGAAGAAAAAGTTTTAAAGAGAGAGAGAAAGAAGGTGAAGGAAAAAGTTTTGGGGTATTTTGTTAAATGGTAGTATTACATATTCCGAAAATACTTAAGGCTTTTGTTGAGTCTTTGTATAAAATATTTATTATTGTATAAATTTAATTTATCTAAGTTTAAGGTTTTTAAAATTTATTATAATTTAAAAGTTGATTAAAATTTTTACCATCGGGAGGGAAAACAAACAAGATAAAAGATATAAAAGAAAATTTGGAGAACCATAAAACATCAGGATGGAAGGTTTATAAAAATTTTTTCAATTGTCTTCGGATGTAAGGATTTTAAAATTTTTTTGAAAAAAAATTTTAAAAATTTTTTAAACCCGGAAAAAACCCCCATTTTTTTTTTTCGGTTACCAAAGATAAGATTTTTTTCCCCAAAAAAACCCAAAAAAAAAATTTTAAAAAAAGAATTTTTCCTAATCCCCCCCCCCTTTTAGATAACAATTTAAAAAATTTTTTTCTCAAAAAAATTTAAAAATTTATTTTTTTTTCCCCCTTAAATTTTTCCATCCAACTTTCCTAAAAAAATAAAAAAACCCTTCCCTTTTAAAAAGAAAAAATCAATTAAAATTTTTTTTTTTTGAAAAAAATAAAAAGTTGGGTTTTCCCCGAAATTTAAAAACCCAAAATAAAAGGAAAAAAATGGAAAAAATTTAAAAATCTTTCTTTCCTTTTTTTTTTTAAACTTTCTGCCTAAACCTAAAAAATTTTCCTAAAAAGGGTTTTTTTTTTAAATTTTCCCTTCTTTTTTTTTTTTTCTTCCTCTTTATCTTTTTTTAAATTAAAATTTTCCCCAATTTTCCTTTTAAAAAAAAAACAAATTTTAAATCTCTTTAAATTT
This sequence comes from Berghia stephanieae, assembly GCF_034508935.2. NCBI lineage: Eukaryota > Metazoa > Mollusca > Gastropoda > Nudibranchia > Aeolidiidae > Berghia > Berghia stephanieae. The sequence continues at coordinate 2,617 of NW_027626736.1, forward strand.
TTAATGTAAAAACCCCTTTTTTTTAAATTTTTTTAAAAAACATTAAACTTTTAAAAAATTAAAAATTTATTCTCAAAAAAAAAAAAATCAACCATTTTTGGGTTTAAAAAATTAAAAATTTTTAAATTTTAAAAACTTTAAAAAAAAAATTTTTTTTAACAAATTTATTAAATGAAATTAACCCTCCCAAAAAAATTTTACCCTAAAAAATAAAAAAACCCAAAAAAAAAAATTAAAAAACCCAAAAGATTTCACCCCCTAAGTTTTTTTAAAAAATTTAGGTTTAAAGTTTTTTTTAAAAAAAATTTTAAAAGGGTATAAAAATTGGAAAAATTATTAAAATATTTTTTTGGATTTCCCAAAAAAATTAAAGATTTTTTGGGGGGAAAAAAATTTTAATTTTTTTTGTTTTTTTTTTTTCTAAATTTTTTTTTTTCTCTTTTCCCTTTTTTCCCTTTTTTTTTTCTTTTCTTTTTTTCCTTTTTTTTTTTTTCCTTTTCCCCTTTTTTTTTTCCCTTTTACTTTTCCTTTTTTCTTTCTTTTTTTTTTAAACTTTTAAAAACCCTAAAATTTTTAAAAAAAATTTTTTTTTAACTTTTTCTTTTTAAATTTTTATTTTTTCCCCTCTTTTTTTTTTTTCTTCTTCTTCTTCTTTTTTTTCTTCTTCTTCTTCTTCTTCTTCTTCTTCTTCTTTTTCTTCTTCTTCTTTTCTTTTCTTCTTCTTCTTCATTTTCTTCTTCTTTTTTTTTTTCTTCTTCTTCTTTTTTTCTTCTTCTTCTTCTTCTTCTTCTTCTTCTTTTCTTTTCTTCTTCTTCTTCTTCTTTTCTTCTTCTTTTCTTTTCTTTTTTTTCCCTTTTTCTTCTTCTTTTTTCTTCTTCTTCTTCTTCTTTTTTTCTTTCTTTTCCCTTTTCTTCCCTTCTTCTTCATTTCTTCTTCTTCTTCTTCTTTTCTTCTTTTCTTCTTCTTCTTCTTCTTCTTCTTCTTCTTTTTCTTCTTCTTTTCTTCTTCTTTTTCTTCTTCTTCTTCTTTTCTTCTTCTTCTTCTTTTTTTGTGCTGAAATTTTTGTTTTGTAAATGCAAAAGATGATTTTAGAGTTCGTTATGTACGTACAAAAAAGGTTTCAGTCCCAAAACCCAAAATTTAAATTTTTTTTTGGTATTGTTCATTCTATGTGGTTACATATCCTTTATATTTTCTTCATATTTTTAAATGGGGCCCCTTTTTTTTTTCCTTTTTATTTTCATTAAATTTTGAATGCCCACTACTTTTTCCCCTTTTGTGATTTCTTTAATTATTTAAATTTGGGCCCCTTTTTGTTTTTAAAGAAACCCTTTTTTTTTTCTATAATTTTTTTTTTTGGAATTTTATTTAATTAAAATTATTTTTAATTTTAACCATAACATGGTGCTAAGAAAAGGGTCCATAAATAAAAATTAAAATTTTTTAATTAAAAAAAGATAGGGTTTTAAAAAAATAAATAATTAACCCAAAAAAAAAAAATTTATTTAATATATATTAAATTTTTTAATATAAATTAAAAATATATGATAAATTTTTTAAAATTTTTTAAGCTTTAACAATAAAAAAATTTTAAATTCAAAATTAAAAAAATATTTAAAAAAAAGAATTTCTTATAATTTAACTTTTAATTAAACATACAAAAACTAATTTCATTGTATTGCTTAAATTTAGAAAAAAATTATTTAAAAAAAAAAACAAAAAAGGGGTTTGCCCTTCCCCCGGAGAAGGGTTAAAAATTAAATCAAATTTAAATTTTAAACTTCCCCAAATTATTAAAAAAAAATTCTTTCCCAACTTTTTAAAAAAAAAATAAAAAAGTCCAAACTTTATATTTTTGGGTAGTTAATATAAAGAAATTTCCCAAAAAAAAAATAAAATTGGGGGCTTCAAAATTAATCCTTAATTCTTTTTAATTATCTTATTAATTTTTTTATTATTTTAACCACTATATAACTAATATTAATATACAAAACTTTTTCTTGCTTAATACCAATTAAATTTATACTTAACCTTACATTTTTTTTTATAAAATTAATTTACATTAAAAATTTTATTTTAAAAAAATTTATTAATGACAATTCACCAACAATCTTTTTGAATTTTTTAAAACATTTTTTAAAAATTTATTGCTTTAAAAACCTTCTAAATTTCTTTAAAAAAAATTTTTTGTTTTTTAAAACCCAAAACCAATTTTTCCTTTCCTATTTACAAATTTTTTTTTGGGAAAGAAACCCCCCATTTTTTCTTTTTTTTAAAAAGTTTACATTAATTTTTTTTTTATTTATTTATTTTAATTAAAATAAAAAACAAGAAAAATTAAAAATTTAATTTTGATAAATAAGAAAAAATCTAAAAACTTTTCCAATTTTAAATTTTTTAAAATTATTTTAAAATTTATTTTTAACTTTTCTTAAATTTTCTTTTCAAACCCTTTTGTCCCTTGTTTATTTTTTTTAAATTTATTTGGATTTTATTAATATCTTTATTTCCATTGAAACTTGGAATTTGGAAAATTTAAAATACTTTAGTAGAACATGGCTTTCATTAAATTTAAATTTTAAAATATATTTTTTAAAATTTAAGGATGCTATCCCCAATTAACCCTTTAGAACCCTTTAAAAGTATTTATTAATTTTTGTTAAAATAAAATTTTCTGAATCATTTAAAAACTTAAATTTTCGAGTACAAACCCTAAATATTTCAATTTTTAATTTTAATTATTTATTAGGAAACCCCTTTAAAGTAAGAAATTTAAAAAAATTTCTTTTTTAATCCATAAATTTTTAGGATTTAAAGGGAAATGAATAACCAAGGAGTCTTTCTTAATAAAAATTATAGATTTTTAACCCATTTTTTTGACCCAATTAGCTGGATTATTTATGCATTTTAAAAGGGGGAAAAAGGTATTTTAAAGGGAAGTTCTTGATATCTTATTTCTTTAATTACTAGTAAAGAACTTTTATAATACTCTTTAATTTGGTATAAAGGGGTTAAATAAAAAATAATAAATATTAGAGTTAACTTATTTTAATTTGGGGGTTTAAAATTAAAATTATTTTTTCTTGAAGTTTTTTTTTTTAGTTAAAAAAATCAAACCCCATTTCCCTTTTTTAATATATTAGTATTTAGTGAGTAGGTTTTTATAGTTTGTAATTATATAGAAAAA